>NC_091130.1:9896891-10196891 GCF_040183065.1 Periplaneta americana | reverse complement strand
TTCAACAAATATGTAAATACATATTATTAAAATATTATCATAAAAATCGTTTAAAATATAAAAAGAACAACATATTTATCATGCGAGAAGGAATCTATTTTGATAATAAATCCTGATCTAGGTTATTTTGTGTTTAATAAATTTAAGAAAAAATTATGGAAATTATTTAATTTCAATATACTATTTATTCATTCCAACTTATATTTTGTTCTTGGCTTGATTAACTACTTTTATCTATAGTAATGTCACAAGAGACCTCGAGTCATATTTATTAGGACTATTTCGTAAATAAAATAAAAGTGTAAATAATATATCCCTAAAATTCGCTTACAAAATGTTAATAATTGTATATTTATGAATACTTAACCTATTCAGACATTGTGAAGTCGAAATAGATGAATAACGATTACTTCAATAAAGAAATTGAATGTTACTCAGTAATGCCAATTGAAAAAAGCGAAATACAGGTTTAAAATGTTAATTACATGTACTGCGCTTTTCTCTTGTTATTATAACAGAAATACGTTTTCATTATCTGCTGAAATCACAATTTAATTTAAATATTTTATAGTATAATTACAAATAACCTGATTAATACATCAATTAAATGAACAATTGTTACGAAGGAGTGTCATTTTC
The DNA here is from genome assembly GCF_040183065.1 of Periplaneta americana. NCBI lineage: Eukaryota > Metazoa > Arthropoda > Insecta > Blattodea > Blattidae > Periplaneta > Periplaneta americana. Next base: position 10,196,252 of record NC_091130.1, on the reverse strand, counting down.
TTTAGATACAATGGACATGGAATTAGAAGATGTGAAAGTAGGATTTCGCACTTTATTTAGTACAATGGATTCATGCTCATGGATTTACGTGGAAACAGTTGGCGACACTGACTAAACAAAAGAACGACCATGCGATAAATTGATAGTGATAAATCGAGCTGCAGAAATTATCGCGATGTTCCTTATTTTTGGTTTACAAGACCAATATTTTTGTTAAATTTGATTGGTTGGAATTCAAAAGTTCATTACGCTTCATTGGTCGAAAATGGAATAACGTCATATAAACGAAATGGTCTACGTAATAATTATCCCTGTTTTGTTAATAATTGTATTGGTTTTGTAATTTTATTGAAACTTTGTTATGTTCTTTAGTACAAAATAGTTATTTATAGGAACCGCCCTCAAACACGAGCTTGCTCAAACGGGTGTGAGCTACTTAAATAATATGTATTTATTTTGTATTTTATGTAGCAATAAATATGTCGTTGTTGTTTTCTAATGCCAGGCGTTTGACAATAAAGTCGTTTGACCTCTTGCACTCCAATATTTTTCAAAGATATTATCATGGCCAGCCACTGAAGCATAGATTTTGAGGTGTTCCGAATCCATTTCTTGGTTTGAGTTGCACAATGGGCAGTTAGGGGACTGATATATTCCAATTCTATGCAGGTGTTTGGCCAAACAATCATGGCCTGTTGCCAATCTAAATGCAGCTACAGACGATTTTCGTGGTAAATCGGGAATTAACTGTGCATTTTGATGCAGAGAGTTCCATTTTTTCTCTTGGGATTGTGTTATCAAATTTTGTTTGTTGAAGTCTAAGTATGTAGATTTAGTAAATCTTTTCACAGAGTAATACGTAGATTTAGTAACAGGTTTGTAAGTAACAATGCTGCCCTTCTTTGCTAACGCATCTGCATAATAAATATTAAATACATAGTAATGCTGAAGAAATGTGTCATTTTCGTGACACTGTTTCCCTTCTCTTTTTCACTCCAGCCTCTTCCAGATTTTACTGCAACGTCTCTTAGAAACGGATTGTAATCTCTGTATGTCACACAGCGTCGTAGAATATCGCGTGTCTCCTTTCCAAGTGTAGGCTAACACTGTAATAATAGCAAATGAGTCTCGAACCTGCACGAGTGTTGTAAATCGGTAATTGCTAGCTAATTTCGCCTCTCGCATTGCGTGTCTAACATGTGACCAATACCAGCAGCAATGACCTGATTAATAGAGTTCTGTAGTAGAAGCAAGTCTAATTAATCTGTCATTTCTGTACACAAACTTACGTAACTACCTAAACAAAACATGACGTTACGCAGAAGATTTCTGGATATTTCTGTAGTATGTTATGAAAGAAAAAAAATTCACATTCTGTCTTAACTCACCCTTAGCTAAACGCCCAGAGCGTCGGTTTCGCCTAGGTCTCGAGTTCAGAGCTCGATAAGGGAAAAGTCCGTATTAAGGGATACTAGAACTGACTTCTGAAATGTTTACAATGTTAATCTGATTTATTAATTTTTTTAACTGTTTGTTAGATGCATTAAAAATAAAATGTGTGCAAATTTTCAGCAGAGGGTTTGGAATTGAACGGGTTACATCAGCTTCTTGTCAATGCGGATGACGTGAATATGTTAGGAGAAAATCCACAAACTATTAGGGAAAACACGGAAATTTTACTTGAAGCAAGTAAGACGATAGATTTGGAAGTAAACTCCGAAAAGACGAAGTATATGATTATGTCTCGTGACCAGAATATTGTACGAAATGAAAATATAAAAATTTGAGATTTATCCTTCGAAGAGGTGGAAAAATTCAAATATCTTGGAGCAACAGTAACAAATATACATTACACTCGTGAGGAAATTAAATGCCGAATAAATATGGGAAATGCGTGTTATTATTCAGTTGAGAAGCTTTTGTCATCTAGTCTGCTGTCAAAAAATCTGAAAGTTAGAATTTATAAAACAGTTATATTACCGGTTGTTTTGCATGGCTATGAAACTTGGACTGTCACTTTGAGAGAGGAACAGAGATTTAAGGTGTTTGAGAATAAGGTGCTTAAGAATATATTTGAGGCTAAGAGGGATGACGTTAAAGGAGAATGGAGGAAGTTACACAACCCAGAACTGCACGCATTGTATTCTTCACCTGACATAATTAGGAACATTAAATCCAGACGTTTGAGATGGGGAGGGCATGTAGCATGTATGGGCGAATCCATAAATGCATACAGAGTGTTAGTTGGGAGGCCGGAGGGAAAAAGGCCTTTGGGGAGGCCGAAACGTAGATGGAAGGACAATATTAAAATGGATTTGAGGGATGTGGGATATGATGATGGAGACTGGATTAATCTTGCACAGGATAGGGACCGTTGGCGGGCTTATGTGAGGGCGGCAATGCACCACCGGGTTCCTTAAAAGCCAGTAAGTAAGTAAATTTTCAATAATAGTTGAAATCCCCTGATAGAGGGGTAGAGAAGGCCTGGCGATCTTATCTCTACCAGATTAAATAAATAAATAAATAAATAAATAAATAAATAAATAAATAAATAAATAAATAAATAAATAAATAAATAAATAAATAAATAAATAAATAAATATTAGAATGTCCTTCCGCTCTCAAAAAGAGTACGATGCCTCCTCAGACTGAGGCCATCTATACGCCAGTCACAATACCGAAAACGCCGCACCTTTTTGGGTGAATACTACTGAAAAGATAAATATTAAAGTGGTAAGTGACGGTAGAATGATGGAAGAAACCGGGAGAATACCGAGGAAAACCCTCAGGAACGTTGGTTGTCCACTACAAACACAACTGCATCATTATCAGGATTCGACCCCGGAAAAGTAGTCATCGTAAGCCATTCCTCTACCATACGAGCTACCAAAGGGATTATCAGATCTAACAGTGTAACAATAATTATATTTGTGATTCCGATAATAAACTTCGTTGAATTAAATTTAATCTGGCACGATCTTCTATTGTCATTGCAGATACGAGAGAACCTGACGTCACTGAAGGAGGTCTTGAATTTGTGGACAAGCTCACACCATATACGGTAAGAATATTACAAGCTGTCTGTGCACAGCGATTTATTCCAAATTATTAGTCAAATTTTGTTCATGACCAGTAACTACACATTAATTCAACCGGCAATGATGTACAGTAGTGGCAAAAAAAACCGGACAGACCCTTGTGGCTGATTTCAGAGCCTTGTTCACTCCAGAGCGCGATAGACTGGTAACTAAGACTTTCGTGGTTCGAATCCGGCTTGGGAAGGAAACTTTTTTTTGTTCTTTATTCAAATTTATTCCGAATACTTTTCCATTGCAGGGATATTTTACTACTCAATTAACTTATTCCCAGAACATGAATTTTATCAGCAATCGAAAAGTATCTATGTCCTCGTCAGGATTGAAACCCACGGCCGTAAGTTCTACCTACAACCATAAAGCTATTCCTTAATCGTTATTATATTGTAGCTATAAGTTCATTATACTAGTCCCCCTTAAGAAGAGGGGCACGGGCTGGGACCACCTTCACGCGTAGACCCCGCGCTACAGATTCCCCTACGGGCCGCCCCCAAACTTGCCTACACTCTGCAGAATCCCTTTAGCTATTCACGTAGACATCACCGCGGTTCCTCCATCCCCCGGTCGCACGAGATATCCTGATCCCAGAGGAGAGCCCACGGTACATAGCACTACCACCAGTAACTAATGACCACTTACCACTGGGTCCAAGTTCGATGGCGGCCTGCAGTATCGGTCGCAAGCCAGAAACTGAGATTATGAAGAATGGGAGGGAGTGTAGATGAAGTGGAGAGTATTGGTGGAAGGATAGAGGAAAACACTTTACAATGTTTATTTTATTTACCACAAATTTCATGACGACCTGGCCGGGGATCGAAATCGGTCCGCCTAGATGGAAGGCCAGCGCCCTAGCACTTGAGCCACGGATATTCCTACACATTGTAACATTGAGGCTACAGTATGTAGACGTGAGGAATCATAAAAAGATCTTAGGCCATCGTCAATGGTGTACATTAGCAAAACACTGAGACCCTCGGGGCATTGTAACATACAGCCTTAAACCTGATCTTGGACAGATCGCTAATGACCGTAAATGCAACCTGAATGCACTTCGTGTTAGAGCTGTGTGGCTTGGTAACTATGGAGACATTGTAGAAATACAAAAGAGAAAAGGATTATCAGTGTCACGAGGGGACACATATTTTCTCACTTTACGTTTTACGCTCTTTGCAACAAATCAGTTTCTTTATCATTCTGCAATGGAATTACTCTTTACTGTTTATTTCTTTGAACCATTATTCATTTAACATATAGGTCTACTCAAATCAGATTATTTTGTGCGAGATCGTGCGTATTTGCTTGGTTTCTGCACAAAACCAATCCGCGGAAAGTCTAAAATTCCACATTCAATATTCCCAACCTAACACACATAACAATTTCCCTCTTCTTACCGCTTACGTGATATATTTATTTTACTGCTTTAGGCTTTTAACATATTATTTTTAGAGACGTTCAATATAATAATAATTATAAATTGGAAACTTACCACTGCAATTTCACCTAAATTGCACTGTTAATTATTGTTTTTAAATATTTGCAAAAATTAAGTAAACTCTACAACTCCACTAAAGTTACTGCATTCGTGATGCAAGTAACATTAAGGAAGCCGTGAAAAAATCAACAAATCAACTTGCCGATGTTATTACTGCAATATGTTATATAAATAATATTGTTAAAATATTAAAATGAAAAATAAATCATTACATAACCTTACCGTTTGTTTTAAGTTCGCATTTATAGACTGGGGGGGAAAAAAAGACAGACGTATATCACGGCCTACTGGAGTATAGTAAACACAGAAAACATTTTATAGCAACAATGTTGAAGAAAGATATTTTGGTTTTCCGAAGTTGCCGTCATTAAACAGAAACCAAGACGGAGATTTCATTGCAACTAATTAGAAATTCGTCTTTCAGGTATGTAATAAACTATCTTCGCACAAAATAATGTACGATACACGAGCGGCATGTTTGTTTTCATGTTCTTGGAAATTAAAAAAGCTCAACTACGTTTGGCTTTTTCAATCTTTTCCTCGACCATGAAAACGTCAACATACCGCTATTGTAACGCATATTACTATATCAGTGTCACGCTCTTTGCAACAATTCAGTTTCTGTATCATTCTACAATGACATTACTCTTTACTGTTTATTTCTTTGAACCATTATTCATTTAAGATACACAGTATTCAAATAAGATTATTTTCTTCGTAATTGCGTATAAAACGAATTCTCTATAATCCCCAAACTAAGGGGACACTCTGGTGAATGTAAAAATTTTAAGAATGTTTTTTTTTTTTTTCATTTAAATAGTACATTATGTAACGAGCCTATAATGATAGTGATTAAGACGCGAGGATGTTTATGAAACGAGCGCAAGCGAGTTTCATAATTTTCATACGAGCGTCTTAATTACCACTATAGGCAAGTTTCATACGACTTTTTATGCTCGACCATATTTCTAACTTGAAATTATTGATAACTATTCATGTTATTCTTATGTGAATGGGAAGGGAACTGACCTTGTGTAATCTCGTAAATTGTGAGATGTGCGCAGACGCGAAAGTATTGATTTTTCCCCGAAACGAATGTCGACGACCTTGATAGGCCTATAATCTCGTTAAACTTGATATAACCTTGAAATTGAATTCGACATTGAAAAACGAGATGACAAATTGAATTTATTTGAATATTATTTACAATTAACGCTAATTATTATAGTAACAGAACATAACCTTCTGCGACAGTATTGGATTTCCAGCCTGCGTGACGTTTTGCTAGTTGTCTTTCGATTGCATATCCGATAATAATCGAAAACCTGAACTTTAATGAATATGTGTACTTTAATGACGTGCATTAAAGGACTGCTACCAGGTGTATAATTACTACATTTTGGCATGGTCGAGCATAAACACCATTATTATATGAATTTTTATCCTACCAAAGGAATTTGTTCAATTCCGGTTTCAAGTTGTCTAAACATGTTTTTATAATGTTTGTATGGGCAATAGAATTAATATAGTACTTTTTTTAGTATTTCTGACCCTAATATTTTATAGCAAATACCTATTACCCAATCTTTATGACATTCTCCAGGCACTTACACACCATGGCCTAGATCAGTTTAAAGGTGCCCCGAATAATATATATATATATATATATATATATATATATATATATATATATACAGTAATCTCACTAGAGGTTATGATTTATCTAGAGAAAAATCAAAACTCGAGTCCACACCTGTGGAGTAACGGTCAGTGCGTCTGGCCGCGAAACCAGGTGGCCCGGGTTCGATTCCCGGTCGGGGCAAGTTACCTGGTTGAGGTTTTTTCCGGGGTTTTTCCTCAACCCAATATGAGCAAAAGCAGGGTAACTTTCGGTGCTGGACCCCGGACTCATTACACCGGCATTATCACCTTCATCTCATTCAGACGCTAAATAACCTAAGATGTTGATAAAGCGTCGTAAAATAACCTACTAAAATAAATAAAAAATCAAAACTCGAGTGGCATTTAATTGACTATTACACGATTAGAAGAAAGTATATAAAGATTAGAAAAAATAAAGTACTCTAATACAATAAAATATTAATTGACTTACTGAAATTCTATTTCACTAATGTTAGCTTCACCAAAACGTTTGAACGGAGCCGCCATTTTCAGCTGACTGTCTATGCTGTAAACAAATGACGATCGCAAAGCATGTTTTATAGTACCGTAAAGAATTTGCATCTCCTCTTCTGCTAACAACGCCATATCATCAGCAAATCTTATGCACTTTATTCTTCTTCCTATTATCAATCCTCCCATGTTCTGAAAACAGTTCTTCACTAAATCCTCCAAGTATATGCTGAAATTATTATTATTATTATTATTATTATTATTATTATTATTATTATTATTGTCATTATTATTATTAGAGAGTTGATTATTATTCATATCTTATTTCATTCCGTCCATTAGACACAGCTATATATATATATATATATATATATATATATATATATATATATACTAATTTGAACTGGTAATGGAAATTACGGGAAAACGGCTGAACGGATTTTAATAAATGGCCCCTCATTCTGAAGCTTGGAACCCAAAGTTTTTCGGAAAAATAGTAGTTTTCAGTGAAATGTCAACTTTCCTACATAATTTTCCGATTTTCCAAAATCCATCTGTCGTCAGTTTTGAGAACTAGCTAATTGCATTCAGGAGAAGTGAAGCGAGCATCAATTCGGCCGTGTTGCATTTCAGAATAAAACAAAACACACACTACAGTAAACAATATTACACGAAGGCCATGATCTGCAAGAATGCTGACATATTTAGAGCTCAAATTAAATTGGTTATTAAAAACTTAACTTACTAAAAATAATGTGGTGTGTAATTTTCTGGGTACGGCTGTGTATTGGATATTAAAAACTACAAAACTTGAGGTGGTTTGATGACATTATTACTATTAGAAATGACATATTATTGTAGTTAATGCCGTGATGTGACTATTTTTCATTAATTATACATATTAATACTATATTTATGATATGAAAGTGAAACTTTTGGGGTTATATAAGTAGATGTAGAGAATAACTTAAATTAGATTTTGATTTCTATATTTTACTGAGTGGCGGCTATATTTTATATATAGTATATGTTACTGAAAGCTATAAAACTTACGTAAGATAATAATATTATTAAAATCAAATATTTTATAGTTATTAATCAAGTTGGGGTTGGGCCTTTTTCATACATTTAATGGCGATGTGATGTACATATTTATATGCGTGGTTCCCTTCAGTATTGGCTCGAGAGAGAATCTTTCACTATTATGGAAGCAAATAACTTTCAGAACGTCTGGTATTCTTCATTGAAAATAAATCTGAAAAATGTTTATTTGAACGTCTATTGGACTTAGTTTGCAGCATTTGCTGCACAAGCCACTAGTAAATTTTACATCAAATTGTACTATTTATTTACCCTAATTCCTGCATACACGTCACACGCAATCATAGGAATTTCCTGAAATCTCCTGTCAACTTTTTTACCTTAATCGTGCACCATGACAACAAAGCGTGTTGTTAACGTGTCAGAATGAAAGAGGTGGGCATCAAGTTGCACAATATTGCACGCAACCGATCGGGTCCTGCACCCATTCGCATGGACGCGGAAGTCCAACTTTCTGGTTACGTGTAGATCGCCGGAGGCTGCGAAATTCTTCTCTCGAACTGGTTACGGGCGTCTTGCATCATCGCATTGCCATTGAGGTCAGTAGACCCAAACATGTGCAAAAAAGCCGGCTTGCTTCAGACAGCTGACTTTTTCCTTTTTAACGATCAATCACTGAAGCTTGCTCTCGTCTTCCAGATTTGTATCACGAAGATAAAAGGAAGAAGAATACTAATAGGCATTACAAGAGCGGTATGTTGAAGTTTTCATGTTCGAGGAAAAGTTTGAAAAAGCGAAACGTAGTTGAGCTTTTATAATTTCCGAGAATTGAAAGAAAACATACCGCTCTTGTATCGTACATTATTTTGTGCGAAGATCGTTTATTACATACCTGAAAGAGGAATTTCTAATTATTTGCAATGAAATCTCCATCTTGGTTTCTGTTCAATGACGGCAAATTTGCAAAACAAAAATATCTATCTTCAACATTGTTGCTTTAAAATGTTTTCTGTGTTTACTATACTCCAGCAGGCCGTGATATACGTCTGTCTTTTTTTCCCCCCAGTCTGGAATCTTGTTGATTTTTTCACGGCTTCCTTAATGTTACTTGCATCAGAAATGCAGTAACTTTAGTCGAGTTGTAGAGTTTACTTAATTTTTGCAAATATTTAAAAACAATAATTAACAGTGCAATTTAGGTGAAATTGCAGTGGTAAGTTTCCAATTTATAATTATTACTATATTGAACGTCTCTAAAAATAATATGTTAAAAGCCTAAAGCAGTAAAATCAATATGTCACTTAAGCGGTAAGAAGAGGGAAATTGTTATGTGTGTTAGGTTGGGAATACTGAATGTGGAATTTTAGACTTTCCGCGGATTGGTTTTGTGCGGAAACCAAGCAAATACGCACGATCTCGCACAAATGTATTTTAAAATAATATATCTTCTTCGATAGTTTTTGTCTCTCATATTTTGGATTGTTGTGGAACTCTCTTCATAAAAATTCCGACGAGCTTTCATCTTATACAACCACAATAACAACCGACAAAGAAAAAAAAATCCTCGATAAGTTGTACCACTGCCTGCTGGATCGCATTCTATTGCTGTGTAAACTGCTGCGCAATCAAAGTTATTTTGCCGCTAGGTGGCAGGCAGTGCCCACCACTGTTAACATTATCAATATATGCAAAGTCAGTATCTGCCACCTAGCGGCAACTCGCGCATAATCGTTTATTGGGCAGGCAGTGTAAGTAGCCGTAGGATGTGAACCAGCAGGCAGTGATTTATACACAGGGTTTCAGCACAGTCTAGTATATACAGTCACGAAGCTTAATACGTAATAAATATGCATCCATAGATAGTTGCTAACCACTAGGATCGCTACTATCGCCTTATTACAGACAATGCGAAATAGTACCTGCACAGTCTATTGTTCCTAGCACCCTCAAAACTCAAGCTTCGTGGCTGTGTATACTAGACTGTGGTTTCAGTGAGGATGAGCTGTCACTGCCTTCTAAATATTCCTCGTACTAATGAGAAACAATTGCGAATCAGATGTAACAATATGCAGACAATTGCGAATCAGATGCGACAAGATTATTTCAACAATGTTACAGTGACAGATGACTGTGATTGGTTGAAACTGAACGAATTCTTATACGGGATTGGATACTAATTGCATGAGCGAAGTAGTAACAAATTATCAAATAATAAACTGCTACAGAAGCATTCTTTACTAAAACTCGAGAGCACGGTTTAAAAGATCGCAGCAGCATGATCTCTTGACTTATCAAGAAAATGCTGCAATAGTTTACAAAGGAGAAACACATTTTTCCCACTCTTCATTTCTGGAATGGAAAGGTGAAGAGTTAACCAGAAAGAGACTTCTTCCGCCTTCGCCCACCGAATAATTTGATGCTAACACCATCTCTTCACTTCTCCTCTGACCGCAATCGCAGCAAAGTTAGCTTCCGTGTTCCTGGGCAGATTGAATCTTAATTGAAAATTACATTTCCTTGTTTAATATTCTTTATCATCAGTAGATGTAATTAGGAGAGTGTGAAATATGATATGAAACAGTCACATGAATGGCATTATTAAGGTTAGAAGAATGTTAGTCCATTACTTTTCGTCCATTCGTAATTTGGTCCTAACTTTACTTTTGTCCAGTTATATGTCCAGTTCCTAAACACAGAACACCCTTCTACTCTTCATCTTTCACCGTCTCTGCAGCTCATCTCTGGAACTCTCTACCACAACATGTCAGAGACTGTCGGACATTGTCTAGTTTCAAAAATAAATTCAAATTGCACTTTTTCAACTCAGATTCCTTTCAGTTATAAGCTCTTTTCTCTGCGATAGTTATGTAAAAATATAGGCTATATATTTATTTTCCTTCCTTTCCCCTTTTTGTTCCCTTTATCAGCTGACGAATTTATTATCATAGCCTTTTATTGTGAATTTTATTTAATTTTCTTTCTTTCTTTTTTTTCTTTTTTATTATTTTATTATATTCTATTTTCTTATATTCTTCCTTACGTTTTCCATATTAACCATTTGCGCTAAATGAGTTGCTTTTGCTATATTCCAATGTATTTTACTTTCTTTTTTTCTATTATTGTATTATTTTCATGTTGTTTAGTGTCGATTTTATTATGCTATCATTATTTCTCTTTGTAATATGTTAGTATTCTGTTCTTTAACTTTTTGTTAAATTATAACTGCTTGTATACTTTGTGACCTGGCAGAGTGTAAGAGAAGGCCCTATGGCCTTAACTCTGCCAGTATAAATAAAGAATTACTATTATTATTATTATTATTATTATTATTATTATTATTATTATTATTATTATTATTATTATTATTTTATGTTTGTCCTGCATCGAATTTGTCCACAAATCTTTCGTCCATGTTATTTTTAGTATTATGTGAAATTTCGTCCTATATATATTTTGTCCTTACCTGATTTAGTCCAAATTTATTTACTTGAAATTTTCGTAGCTGTGCATATTATAAAAAAAGAATCATTGAAATAAAATATGAGATTTATTTTCAGGTATTTCAAAAAACAAAGATCATGCATTCATTGCAGCTATTTCTTAGAAAGTGTAATTTCCTTCTTTAATTTCCATCTTCGGTGTTCTGCGGGTTGCTGTGTAATTTCATTACAGGTTGACCGATTCTAACATCGCCAATATATCCTGGTTCGATCCTGATTATAAGAGTGGTGTTGATGACAATAGCCGTCTTTTATGAGCAGTGGTTTGTTCCTTTTTGAAGTAATTACTTTGGGATCCAAACCTGATAATTTTAAGTAAAACTAATGTATGCATTTCCCTAGAAACACGTCTGTATTTTTGAGTTATACATTATTTGGAATTATATTATTGGCATCTGTTTAAAATGTGCTTCTAATATCTGAATATCCAAAATCAATCACGATTGGACAATATGTATAGTGGACTAAATTTTTGTCGACTAAAAAATTTCTGGACGAAAATGCTATGCACTTATTCCACTGGACTTAAATGTGTTGGTCATAGAAATTTGGACGGAATGTTGTATAGGACGAAAATGTTTGGACAAACATTCCTGGAAGCATTATGTTAAAATGTTATGTTTTATTTAACGACGCTCGCAACTGCCGAGGTTATATCAGCGTCGCCGATGTGCAGGAATTTTGTCCCGCAGGAGTTCTTTTACATGCCAGTAAATCTACTGACATGAGCCTGTTGCATTTAAGCATACTTAAATGCCATCGACCTAGTCCGGGATCGAACCCGCAACCTCGGGCATAGAAGGCCAGCACTATACCAACTGCGCCAACCAGGCCGACTGAAAGCATATTCTTCTTCTTCTTTTTCTTCTTCTTATTATTATTATTATTATTATTTATAAATTATAAACTATGTAAGCTCTTTGATACTGACTTCATATCGTTGGATTAATCAAGTACGAGTTATATCTAAGCAGTAATTCTTCCAGTTACGCTCTTTGAGAACTTCGAGATCATCTTCGAATTTATCAAAATATCGTACTTATGGACGACTGTCCGATATTTGTACCACAACCTTCTTTATCATTCTTCACCATGTAGATCTCATAAACATGTTCTGTCCATCTAAGGCGTGCGGTTTTAATTTTGGCCACACAATATTTCAATGTTTACTTACTTACTTACTTACTTACTTACTGGCTTTTAAGGAACCCGTAGGTTCATTGCCGCCCTCACATAAGCCCGCCATTGGTCCCTATCCTGAGCAAGATTAATCCAGTCTCTACCATCATATCCTACCTCCCTCAAATCCATTTTAATATTATCTTCCCATCTACGTCTCAGCCTCCCCAAAGGTCTTTTTCCCTCCGGCCTCCCAACTAACACTCTATATGCATTTCTGGATTCGCCCATACGTGCTACATGTCCTGCCCATCTCAAACGTCTGGATTTAATGTTCCTAATTATGTCAGGTGAAGAATACAATGCGTGCAGCTCTGTGTTGTGTAACTTTCTCCATTCTCCTGTAACTTCATCCATCTTAGCCCCAAATATTTTCCTAAGAACCTTATTCTCAAACACCCTTAATCTCTGTTCCTCTCTCAAAGTGAGAGTCCAAGTTTCACAACCATACAGAACAACCGGTAATATAACTGTTTTATAAATTCTAACTTTCAGACTTTTTGACAATACTAGATGACAAAAGCTTCTCAACCGAATAATAACAGGCATTTCCCATATTTATTCTGCGTTTAATTTCCTCCCGAGTGTCATTTAGATTTGTTACTGTTGCTCCAAGATATTTGAATTTTTCCACCTCTTCGAAGGATAAATCTCCAATTTTTATAGTTCCATATTTCAATGTTTAATTAAAGTAATGCTAAATTTTAGTAATTATTATCAATCCAGATCTAAGTTCTATAGTTATGGAACAAGATTCATGCCCGATTTCTCGAATACTGACATATCTATTCGGTTACTATTGATTTGTTAAATCTTTGTCGTGTTTCTTGATCATCACAATCTGTAACTTATCGATCTGTCAGCTATTGATCGATTAACCAAGTGCGAATTCCGCGTTCATCCAATTAATAATATAGCTTATTTGTTTGATCCAAGCTATCGTGGGGAAAGACTTACATACAGTATATAGTCCACACCTGTGGAGTAACGGCTAGCGCGTCTGGCCGCGAAACCAGGTGGCCCCGGGTTCGATTCCCGGTTGGGGCAAGTTACCTGGTTGAGGTTTTTCCCGGGGTTTTCCCTCAACCTAATATGAGCAAATGCTAGGACCCCGGATTCTTTTCACCGGCATTATCACCTTCATCTCATTCAGACGCTAAATAACTTAAGATGTTGATAAAGCGTCGTAAAATAACCCAACCTACTACTACATACAGTATATAGAATGAGGAACTGGAAACTGTCATTATCTTCATCCTGAACAAAACGACAGATTTAAACCTAGACGGAGTAGGGCACGTTTTGGCAAATCTAGCACAATATCGAGCGCGGACAGTTTTTGGGCCTATGAAATATGGATCTTACTGTGCCACGTAAAATGTGTTAAGATCTCTGCTCCACACACCCATTATGTCCAATATCAGTACGAGTTCTCAGTGTACTCGTATCACTAGCTACGACATGTTAATGTTAATAAAACAGACATTATACAGGGTGTTTAAAAAAACAAAAGGCAAAACTTCAAGCACTGATTCCTAACATGTAGAGAAGTAAAATAGGTTATATGAGCATGGATCGGATATTATTAGCTTCTGACTTAAGTAACATTTTGGAAATATTCAACTTTTTTTTCCTTCGTTACTGTATCTTGTACAATAATGAAAATTAGTATGTGTAAAACACTGTCCTTCTGCTATACGAAAAAAAATATTTTTACGATTTTAAAAAATTATTTACATTTTTTTTTTTCAAAATTCAGTTCATTGTGCAATGATGAAGCGTTTCCCACATAACTCAAAAACTATCCAACATTCTGTGATGAAATTTCTTGTGTTTATTAATGCACGTCATATCTACAATATGATGCAAGATCACTTCTGTATCTTTGATAGATTGTCTGATAAAAAATAAATACATTTTACAAAGTGGTCAAATATCAGTATTTTATATTACGTAAAATTTAAAAAAAAAATTATTTTTTAAGGAATGTAGTTGAAAGAGCATGATATTGTAAACATGAGTTTGAGCAATAAAATAAAAGAGAGAGAACCTGAAAAAGTTAACAAGTTTATGAGTTATGAGGGAAAAGCTTCATCACTGCACAGTGAACTGCCACCATTTTGAATTTTTAAAAAATATATAAAAATATTTTTTTAAGTCGCAAAAATATTTTTTTCATATAGCAGAAGGACAATGTTTTACACATACCAATTTTCATTATCGTACAAGATACAGTAGGCCTAATAGAGGAGTAAAAATGTTGAATATTTCCAAACATTTTACTGCTGTAAGCTGTACCTAACCCCTTAATAGGTATTCCAGTGAGAGAATCTTTCTCATACCTGAATGACGATGTAAGATGTCAACAGATAGGAAATATTCAGTTTCTGATATACAATAACTTACGTTTGAACCTCCAAAATCATGTCCTGCATGGCATCAATATTTTCTGAAGTGATCACACGAACAGATCTTACAACACGCTGTTCATCTTTGATTTCCGTTCTTCCTCTCTTAAACCCCGCAACCCAATTTTTTACAATGTAGTGCCAAGGGCAATCCACAATCTCAATATATCCACCATATTCGCATAAATTTTCTTGCCGGACAATCCTTTCAAAAAGAAGTATTTTATCACCGACCGATATTCAATATTTTATTATAATAGAGTTTTTCATCTGACATAATTCCTTTAAAAATTCGTAACCTGGAATAGATTAAACTTCTATCACCAAATATTGAGTAACTATTTACTAGACAACATATTCTTTTGTGCGAGATCGTGCGTATTTGCTTGGTTTCCGCACAAAACCAATCCGCGGAAAGTCTAAAATTCCACATTCAGTATTCCCAACCTAACACACATAACAATTTCCCTCTTCTTATCGCTTGAGTGACATATTGATTTTACTGCTTTAGGCTTTTAACATATTATTTTTAGAGACGTTCAATATAGTAATAATTATAAATTGGAAACTTACCACTGCAATTTCACCCAAATTGCACTGTTAATTATTGTTTTTAAATATTTGCAAAAATTAAGTAAACTCTACAACTCCACTAAAGTTACTGCATTCGTGATGCAAGTAACATTAAGGAAGCCGTGAAAAAATCAACAAGATTCCAGACTCATCATAGACTGGGGGGAAAAAAAAGACAGACGTATATCACGGCCTGCTGGAGTATAGTAAACACAGAAAACATTTTAAAGCAACAATGTTGAAGATAGACATTTTTGTTTTGCAAATTTGCCGTCATTGAACAGAAACCAAGATGGGGATTTCATTGCAACTAATTAGAAATTCCTCTTTCAGGTATGTAATAAACGATCTTCGCACAAAATAATGTATGATACACGAGCGGTATGTTTTCTTTCAATTCTCGGAAATTAAAAAAGCTCAATTACGTTTCGCTTTTTCAAACTTTTCCTCGAACATGAAAACTTCAACATACCGCTCTTGTAACGCATATTACTATTCCATGGTAACCGCTTTCGCTTTTGTTTTGTTTCTTATTTTTATAGACCCTTGGTAGAACTACATTTGAAGTTATATTTTGTACGTTAAAATGTTCAGTTTTTAATAATAATGCATTACAACCTAATTCTAACTATAGTTTCTCTGGTAGCTTTACAAATAAATAATATTCAATTCGGTAACTTTATATAATTATATTACTAGTATATAGACTAATTTAATTTATAAAAGTTCAGAAACACCGTTTTAATAACCAGGCCCCTTTAAATAAATAATTACAATACCTTGCTTCACCAGCGGCGAGTTTGGGGCGAGGCAACCAAGAGTCGATGCCGGGATCGTTACGCTAAGGAATTCTTTGTTCCTAGTTGAGTCGTTCCCTAATCAAAGAGAAAGTCAAAATGAAATATAGACTGCGTGTTGTTAGGGCAACGATGTACTACACGGGGAAAACAAAGATATGGACCAGGAAAACAGATAAGTTACCAGAGACAAAAGAAAGTGTGAGCGATGAGGAAATCGGGTGAGGTGAATACCACGTACAGGAATTCATAGATTAACTACGGTTACCTCACTGTCAATTCAGTCATGGTCATTCTGAGGAGCACAGATCGCGTGTAAATAACAGTTGAAAGTCAACATTATATGCAAAGTGTACCGTAAATAATGTCATTAATTTCAGAGAGCTATTCTTTGATATATTTCAACAAAAGAATTTAATACTTTTGCTCATATTGGCTTCCTTTTCGAGATAAAAAATTGTTTTATGACAAACATTTTTGCGTGTTTTGGTGAAAGCCATTTATTCCCAATATGCTCAGTCAATATAAGAGAGCAGTGTATTATGATAATAAATTAATGAAAGAATTTTAATTTTGTCCATTAAATGTGCAGAAATTTGATCCGAACAAGTGTAACATTTTAAAATTCTTTTTCAGAACGAAAAGTTACATTTGTTCGGATCAAATTTAATAATATTTCAAGGACAAAACTAAAATTTTTTCAATCATTTATTTTCATAATACACTGCTCCCTTAAAATGACTGATCATATTGGGAATTAAATCAATGGCTTTCCCAAAACACGTTATGAAATGTTTTATATAAAACAACTTTTATCTCGAAAAGGAAGCATAAAATAATATAATTTTATTAAATTCTTTTGTTTGAAATATCTTAAACAATAACCCCCTGAAACTAATGACATTACGTATGGTTCACCCTGTATAATTACAGGATATCCTACGAAGAATGATATATATATATAATATTTCAAGGACAAAACTAAAATTTTTTCAATCATTTATTTTTATAATACACTGCTCTCTTAAAATGACTGATCATATTGGGAATTAAATCAATGGCTTTCCCAAATCACGTTATGAAATGTTTTATATAAAACAACTTTTATCTCGAAAAGGAAGCATAAAATAATAAAATTGTATTAAATTCTTTTGTTTGAAATATCTTAAAGAATAACCCCCTGAAACTAATGATATTACTTATGGTTCACCCTGTATAATTACAGGATATCCTACGAAGAATGATATATATATATATATATATATATATATATATATATATATATATATATCTTATTTAAGGACTTCGCCGTCCTCGATTGAATATTGTGTAATCAATAACTTTTGATATGACCATAAAATCATTAAAAATATGCGGTTCTGCATACATGACATACGTCTAAAATGCAGGTAGTAGTCCATTCACGATACAAAGCAGGAGAGTTTGACTGGCGCTGTGGATAGGATCCCGGCATAGCTCAGATGGTAAGAGCACTCAGCGCGCCAAGCTGAAGGTCCTGGGTTCGATTGCCGGTGACGGAACGAATTTTTCTCCATTAATATAATAATTATATATAATAGTATAACGCTTTAAGAATTACGCACCTTCTTTTGGTCGGATAAATAGCAGTTGTTCTCGCTAAATAGACAAAGATTTAATGCAAAAGGTGACTAAGGTCTCGCAAGAAGCATCTGGACTGTTGTAACAAGGACATTAGTCTATACTACAGTAACTCGAATGATTTAGCAAAAAAATATATAACAACAATAACAACACACTGTTAGAAAGTAATACGTTAATATGAGGCTGTAATGAACTCTTGCGTTCTCTTTTTCTCCTTCCATTCATTCATAAGCGGCCAGTCTAATCACGCCTAAGTTAGATAATACAATGTGACATAATCTAAAGCGATCGTACGACTTCTTGTGTTACGCCGGTTAATTTTTTTCATACGAGGCAAACTACAAACGTTACACATGTTAGACATGAAACTACTACTGGAGCTGGAGGTTTCTTTCTTTTTACTTTCTGCAGTGTACCCTTTTTACTCCACCTACAATAGTGAATACAATCAATTATTACCTCCATTTTATGTGCATAATTATCTAAAATTAAAATTTATAATCAGTACTTACGACGCGTTGACGTAACTTAGGCCTACATTATCTATACAGTGTGATTCAGAATAACAGTGAAATATTTTATTAAACTATACGTGACACCCACAAAAATATTTCGACCTGTGGAATGAGTGAATGGCGAAGATTCAGTTTCTCACAAAAGACACTTAAGGATTTACTCTGTGGCGTTAAGGCTGGTTCACAATAAACCGGAAATGAGAATCGGAACGAAAACGAAAACGGTAAAATTGTTAAAATGTGTACATTTAAACGTGAGCATTCACAATTAACGAAAAGCTTGCCGGAGCCCAGGATCGGGAACGGAGAGTTGGCCAAGTTTCAACTTTGGCGTTCACGTTTCCGATCACAGCCCACTAGATTCATTCTATTGCCATCTAAAAGCTATTTTGTCGTCGTATATTTTGTAGCAAGAAGATCGTGACATAACCTTTGCATTATTTTGTTCTGTGCTGTGCATCATGGAGCAAGTTTTATTTGATGAGATTCTAATATTGAATGTTGAGGAAAATCCCCACGTTTACGATAAGCGGCGCGCCTCGTATAAAGATGAGAAAATGAAGAAGAATACGTGGCTTTCAGTAGCTGCATCTTTGAACACCGGTCGGAAGCGAATCACATTTTATTACTGTATTGGTTGTATTACACACTACATATTCATGCTTCAATTCAATAACTACTGTTGTGTTCATTTTTGTTCTATTACAAATGTTTCTTCTCTAATTATTTTACGTTATGGTAGACCTAAAATAGGTTGTGATAATAAAGATGCATGGGCATATTTATAGTACCGTACCTAATGAAATGTTTCAGTTGAAATTTCGAAGTTGGTTAACCTGTGTTTATGTTGCCTGCCTTGTACTCATGAGAGAACGCCATTGGTCAATATACACAAATAACATCAGAATGCGTAATATCGACTTTACATATCGTTATTGACATGCATATCGATATGCTTGGTCGTCTACGTTCTCGGTTTATTGTGAATCAAAAATTTTCATATTCACGTCCTCTGCTTCTCGTTTTCATTCTGGTTCTCGTTCCCGGTTTATTATGAACCAGCCTTTACTACCATTGAACGCCTTCTACCTTGTATAGGTTTGGTAGAACATACAATTGTTTTATTAGACAATCTGTTATGTCAGAGAACCGCGGGTTCAAATCTGGCTGAGAGGGATGGATTTTAGAGAGTGATAAAATCTTTAGCATGGCTTCCTCCGGGAGAAAAGTAAAGTTGCTGGTCTTGTTCAGATACAGAGCTACAAGCAAAATTTGTTATTTCCCTTCAACGTTAATTTTGACGTTATAAGACCTCTAAAATTGAAAGCGTAATTAAAAATACTACTACTACTACTACTACTACTACTACTACTACTACTACTACTACTAATTACCATCACCACTGCCACTGCAGAATAATCAATTTGTCAGTTTCTAGAATTTTCATATTGGTCCCCGCCATTTCCCTATACTTTCACGGTCTTACTAATAAAAACTCTATATACAGACGTTTAACTGTCTAATATTTATACAATGAGTAGCTCGTTTATAAGTCGTGTGTAAATTCCTTACTAATAATCACTACATACGTCGTGCATAACAGTATAACTGTTACACAGCTACGTCATAGTTTCGTCATTACTTCATTACGAAAGGTAATAGAAAATCTGAGGTTCTCTATTGCACCCGGTAGAGCGCTCTAGTGTGCTGTGTTAAGTATCGATAGTACAACTGGCTCTGATCGATTACCACACTCTATTTTGGTCAAAGAGTACAAGCTACAGCAATATTATTCTAATTATACTGTGCTCTTTGGTTTGTTCTTCTGTGGTTACAAGGCAACCATCATCATAAAATGACAGTCGATACGAACAGCTGTTAGAGGGGCGGCCATTTTTCTCTATATACAACGCTTAAACAAGGGGTTTCGTGTATATAACTACTGCAAAGCAATTCCCATTGTATAATTACAGCCTGTTTATACATCCATCGCTTATGCATGGTTTATTAGTAACATTTCTGTCTCAGCTCTGCATAAGTCACGTATAAAAACTATACACGGTTTATTATTAAGACCGTTACTGTAAAATTAATGCATTTATAACGAATGCCGATATAAAGAATTTAGCAGATCAGTCCAGCGAATGTAAAAATGTTAATGTACTACGTTTTATTAGCATTACTTAGTCTACACAAGCACATAAATTAATTGTTGCGAGCTGGAATCTTAGACACATACGAAAAAAGAATCCTTTTTGATACACAGCTCGTATAGTAAATTTCTTTGTAAATGGACAGGCCCATTCAAGAGAAACTGCAACCAACTCTCATTTGTTACGACCTAGACACTGTTGCCATTGACATTGAGTAAAACAGAGGCGTTCCGCCAAGGAACTACTAATTGCTTAGCGTGTTATGTGCCGTACGGAAGTGTGGATGTCGGACTTATACCTTGTACAGCTGTACAAAACAATTCGTGAGCTCCCATAGTGTAATAAGTTAACTGCAACTTGTTTAATACAGAAATTTATCTACTTGGAAAAAGTACAATTATGCACATTGAAACAGTCGACAGAAGAAAAAAAAGAGTACTGGATACTTTTTTCTATAATCCAACGACTACTGATAGTTTTCCGGTAATTTAATTGAGTTTAAGGAATGTTTGTTATCAACAGTAATCTCACTAGACGTTTTGATTTATCTAGAGAAAATCAAAACTCGAGTGGGATTTAATTGACTATTACACGATTAGAAGAAAGTATATAAAAATTAGAAGTAACGAAGTACTCCAATACAATAAAATATTAATTGACTTACGAAAATACAAGTGTCTTCAAATGTATTATTGTACCATCTCAACATTACAAATATTACTCTAGATGCATGCTAGATGGCAGTAGTGTCTTTATACAGACACTGTAATGATTACTATTCAATAAATCTTAATATTAAACAATCTCTGATACGTGACTATCCATAATATCTTATAGCAGAAGTTCTTTTTATCCTCTCAGAGCAGAAGCTATAACATAACCTAACTAATATACACAAGTGTTAGAAAAGTTTTAATTAACGACGATGACATAAAAAATAAACATGAA
The DNA here is from genome assembly GCF_040183065.1 of Periplaneta americana. Taxonomy (NCBI): domain Eukaryota; kingdom Metazoa; phylum Arthropoda; class Insecta; order Blattodea; family Blattidae; genus Periplaneta; species Periplaneta americana. The sequence goes on along the minus strand of NC_091130.1, from coordinate 10,174,795 downwards.
TAATTTTAAAAGGAATAATTATTGAATGTACAATTTTCAAATTTGAGTGTGGTTGGTGGTTCAATTGATGTTATATCGGACGTGTGCGTAATAGAAGTGGTACTCGTTGATTTAGGCCTACATGGTGTATTCAACTTATTCAGAATTTCCGAATGAATAATTTTAAAAGGAATAATTATTGAATGTACAATTTTCAAATTTGAATGTGGTTGGTGGTTCAATTGATGTTATATTGGACGTGTGCATAATAGAAGTGGAACTCGTTGATTTAGGCCTACATGGTGTATTCAACTTATTCAGGATTTTCCGAATGGTGCTCTTCATTTATTTGTAAATCGGATTTCAGAAGATGCATAGGTATGATCAGTGATTTTTATTAATTCTTGTTCTTGAATGCCAATGCGAGTCATATTTGAAACTGCTGTGTATCGACTGGAGTGGTTTGTAATTTTATATATATTTTTGACGTCCAGACCAGCGCAGTTTCAAATGTTGGCAAACAAAGAAACAAATGCTAGGGACGCGATAAAATTAAACAAATGCTAGGGACGCGATAAAATTGTGCGATAAGCAGCCATGATTGGTTGGAATACGTCTTTTCGTACCGTTTTATAGGTCAAAAGTAGTATGACGTAGTAAGAGTGTCATATTCATGATAATTATTTCGAGACCGGAGGCAAACTGGGAATTCCAATGAAAAAATGTTTTTCAGAAATATTTGTTTACTATTAGTGTAACACATAGATAAGGCTCTAAATTTAAATACTCTAATGTTTTATTTTCAAAAGGAAAATATTTTACAAGTTTTATAGACATTGACTCTAACTGGTCTTGGCTAAGTAATGGGTATTTTTGTTTCCCTAAAGTTTTCAGCACTTACTCATAGAGAGATCAGCTGTTAATCTATGTTTCTCAAGGAGCTATTGTTAAAGAAATATTTTGAGAGTCAGCACTGTTAATTCCAGAGCTTCAGGATCAAGAAACTTTTTATACTATATTCTTTCTGCCTTTTATTTTCAGTAGTTTGGGTTCATAACAATTGACGGGCTCAGAGCCAATGGCGACTAACCCACAATTACAAAATGAGTAAATAAGAGTTGATATTAAGAGGATCCTGACAAAAATGATTGGTTTCACAATGTATTTTAATTGGTCTACATTGAATAAATACAAAAAAATATCATGAATCTATAACAACAATGTATAGTTTTGAAAAAAGGCTTAATAATGAACAATACAACATTGTGGGTTGGTCGCCTTTGGCTCTGAGCCCTTCAATTTTTTTAGTAGGTTATTTTACGACGCTTTATCAACAGCTTAGGTTATTTAGCGTCTGAATGAGATGAAGGTGATAATGCCGGTGAAATGAATCCGGGGTCCAACACCGAAAGTTACCCAGCATTTACTCATATTGGGTTGAGGGAAAACCCCGGAAAAACCTTAACCTGGTAACTTGTCCCGACCGGGAATCGAACCCGGGTCACCTGGTTTCGCGGCCAGACGCGCTAACCGTTACTCCACAGGTGTGGACTGAGCCCTTCAATTAGCAATCTTACAGTTCAAGTGAATATTTTAACTTAGAAATGTCACAGTTGTTTTCAAACTGGGAAAATGAAGGACATTAACTCATCTGTAACATCCGTGACACGGAAGAAACAGCTATAAAATAGTTACCGATTATGTTTTAGTGAACTAATTGGATGCCATGAGATTTGCATAGCTTTCACATGAACACTATGAGAATGGATCTCTTTTTGCTTGAGGCAGAGACCTGAGTTTTACACTTTTTGTTAATAAGGTGTGAAGTGGTTCACAAATCTTGTAACATCTGTGACGGAACCTTTTCTTTATTTTCTGCAATAATAATAAATTTTATTTAAACTTTTTTTTCCGTAAAATGATACTCATCTTCTAAATTCATTATAATTATAAAAATTGACAAAATTCATTTCATTTTCAATATATAGAGTTTCAAAACAGTTAAAATGTAACATCCGTTACAACAGGAATGACTGTTATCTAATGACTGCAAACATGAGTTTAAAACGCGAAATTAAATTACCTGAAATTAACTATTATCACGAATTCTATTCGGCGAGATAATCCCAATGTGAACAACTGTAATTATGAACAACTAAACATTCGAGGTAATAATAATAACACAGTCTAGTATATACAGTCACGAAGGTCAATACGTAGGAAATATGCATCCATAGATAGTTGCTAACCACTAGGATCGCTAATATCGCTTCATTACAGACAATGCGAAATAGTACCGCCACAGTCTATTATTCCTAGCACCCTCACAACTAAAGCTTCGTGACTGCATATACTATACTGTGATAAAAAGATCCAGAAAAACAATCGAATCGAAGCAGAGATGATAAGAATAAAAGGCTCGTTGGAATAAAAACAACTGAACATTTGAGGTTACAACAATACTTTATTTTGAACTCTTTTATCATTGCTTATCTGTAATTTTCAACATTTTTAACTTTACTGTAAATGAACAAATTTAACATAAAATTCCTTTGCAGAACGAAAAGTTACATTTGCTCGGATCAAATTTGTGCACATTTATAGAACAAAACTAAAATTCTTTCAATCATGTATTATCATAATACACTGCTCTCTTAAATTGACTAAGCATATTGGGAATTAAATCAATGGCTTTCACACAAAAAAACGCTATGAAATGTTTCATATAACACAATTTTTATCTCAAAAAAGAATAAAAAACGATCAAAATTGTATGGAACTATTTCTTTGGAATATCGCAAAGAATAACCCTTTGAAATTAATGACATACTTACGGTTTACCCTCTGTATATTATATCAATATAAAACAGAACAATAAATAGCTGGATCTCACATATAAATAGGACGGAAATGGGTAGACTTCCTAAACAAGCAGCAGAATATAGACCTAAAGGACGAAGCGATCAAGGAAGAGATGGAGGGATCTTTGAAGCAGGAACAGGCAATTTCTGCATATACATACCATGAAGTGAAGAAGTGCCTTATATAAATATTATTATTATTATTATTATTATTATTATTATTATTATTATTACACACTTACAAATGGTCTTTAAGGAACCCGCAGGTTCATTGCCGCCCTCACATAAGCCCGCCATCGGTCCCTATCTTGTGCAAGATTAATCCAGTCTCTATCATCATATTCCATCTCCCTCAAATACATTTAAATATTATCCTCCCATCTACGTCTCGGCCTCCCCAAAGGTCTTTTACCCTCCGGCCTCCCAACTAACACTCTATATGCATTTCTGGATTCGCCCATACGTGCTACATGCCCTGCCCATATCAAACGTCTGGATTTTAAGTTCCTAATTATGTCAGGTGAAGAATACAATGCGTGCAGTTCTGTGTTGTGTAACTTTCTCCATTCTCCTGTAACTTCATCCCGCTTAGCCCCAAATATTTTCCTAAGCACCTTATTCTCAAACACCCTTAACCTATGTTCCTCTCTCAGAGTGAGGGTCCAAGTTTCACAACCATACAGAACAACCGGTAATATAACTGTTTTATAAATTCTAACTTTCAGATTTTTGGACAGCAGACTGGATGATAAAAGCTTCTCAACCGAATAATAACAGGCATTTCCCATATTTATTCTGCGTTTAATTTCCTCCCGAGTGTCATTTATATCTGTTACTGTTGCTCCAAGATATTTGAATTTTTCCACCTCTTCGAAGGATAAATCTCCAGTCAGGTGGAGATTATTATTATTATTATTATTATTATTATTATTATTATTATTATTATTATTAAGCAAGGAACTATGTTGCTGTATGTGTCATAAATCGTTGTCCTACTACCGAAGCTGTATAGACAAACGACATAAGCGAAATTTGTCTCTTAGTTTGCAGACTGCCACCCATATTAAGAATGACAACAAACAGTGGCTTCCTTAACTGAAAACAGAAATTCTGTAGTGCTTAATAAAATTTTAGAAATCTGCGTAGAATCTGTCGAGGATTGAAACCCGAAGTCTTTGATGAGAAATATCAGGGCCGAGTATTTATGGAGATCGCGAAAATCACGACATAACATATATACAATAGATTTTTATTAATCTTTACGAATTAAGTGATTCTGATTAATGATATGCGGATAAAACGATCGCGACAAATCGCGAAATAGAGTTCTAATATCGAAATATGAACAGATTCGCGAATTATTACTATTGCGTCGTTTTATAGCGAATTTCATATTCTGAATTTCCTTTTCGGATTTTTTTTTTCATTTGAATTGTTATATATCCAAGTAGACTACATTACATGGTATTCCAAGTGTTCTCATTACATTAGTGAATTCAAAACACGGACAATTCAACATTTCACTAATAATTTGAAAGTATTAATTTGGGGACTGCAAGGTTTTTTTTTTTTTTTTTTAATGTGTGTTAAATACAGTCTGAATCCAACAAATGATTTCTGTTGGCCATATCGTACTTTTACCAGAATCCAACGAACCTTTAATGTCAATTATTTGGAAAGTAATATCCATACTGAGTTAATACTCCAATTCCAAAATAATTGTGTTTTCCAAAATTTCCATTAATCTCCGGCAAGAATACAAATCAATCTCCAGCAATCTCCGCCGACACCAATATTAAAAAAAAAAAACAAATGATAAAATTATCTCCATAAATACCTGCCCCTGAAAATCACCATTTACCGATCGGTCTATGACTTGGGTTCACAAGAATAAAACACTTGTAGCTCATACCACCTTCCAGCATGAACCCTCTGATTTTTTGAGTTTGACACTGATAGGTTAGTGTTCCGGGTACTGAAAAATATCGCACCTGTTGACGCACCGGCACGTCGTAGGTGTACCTTGACCTTGCAAGAGATAAGAAAGTTCTATGAGACAAAGAAAGCGGGTCACCAGCTTCGCGACCTTGACACAAACTGAGACGGCTCTGTGTTTCAGTCAGTGTAGGATGTAAGGGAAGTACAGAGTGATTCAAAAGTGAAGGTCAATAATTTACAGATGAAAAGTACAAACTAACACAAGCAAAAAGTTCTAATACACATTGGTCCGAGTATAAGGTGCATCAGTTATTCATAGATTTCAAAAAGGCATATGACTCGGTTAAGAGAGAAGTTTTATATGATATTCTTATTGAATTTGTTATTCCCAAGAAACTAGTTCGATTAATTAAAATGTGTCTCAGTGAAACGTACAGCAGAGTTCGTATAGGTCAGTTTCTGTCAGATGCGTTTCAAATTCACTGTGGGCTAAACCAAGGAGATGCACTATCACCTTTACTTTCAACTTTGCTCTAGAGTATGCCATTAGGAAAGTCCAGGATAACAGACAGGGTTTGGAATTGAACGGGTTACATCAGCTGCTTGTCTATGCGGATGACGTGAATATGTTAGGAGAAAATCCAGAAACTATTAGGGAAAACACGGGAATTTTACTGGAAGCAAGTAAAGAGATAGGATTGGAAGTAAATCCCGAAAAGACAAAGTATATGATTATGTCTCGTGACGAGAATAATGTACGAAATGGAAATATAAAAATTGGAAATTTATCTTTTGAGGAGGTGGAGAAGTTCAAATATCTTGTAGCAACAGTAACAAATATAAATGATACTCGGGAGGAAATTAAACACAGAATAAAATATGGGAAATGCCTGTTACTATTCGGTTGAGAAGCTTTTATCATCCAGTCTGCTGTCAAAAAATCTGAAAGTTAGAATTCATAAAACAGTTATATTACCGGTTGTTCTTTATGGTTGTGAAACTTGGAGTCTCACTTTGAGAGAGAAACATAGGTTAAGGGTGTTTGAGAATATGGTGCTTAGGAAAATATTTGGGGCTAAGAGGGATGAAGTTACAGGAGACTGGAGAAAGTTACACAACACAGAACTGCACGCATTGTATTCTTCACCTGACATAATTAGGAACATTAAATCCAGACGTTTGAGATGGGCAGGACATGTAGCACGTATGGGCGAATCCAGAAATGCATTTAGAGGGTTAGTTGGGAGACCGGAGGGAAAAATACCTTTGTGGACGCCGACACGTAGATGGGAGGATAATATTAAAATGGATTTGAGGGAGGTGGGATATGATGATAGAGAGTGGATTAATCTTGCACAGGATAGGGACCAATGGCGGGCTTATGTGAGGGCGGCAATGAACCTCCGGGTTCCTTAAAAGCCATTTGTAAGTTATTATTATTATTATTATTATTATTATTATTATTATTATTATTATTATTATTATTTCATAAAATTCCCCCACCGCCGACTCGTGGAGGGCAAGAAAACTCGTTCGAGCACTGATTGGGGTTTCCTGCTGGCAGCCCGAATATACAGCGGACCTTAGCACTGTTAGTTACTGAAGGTTGATAACGAGAATGATTGTTTTCATGTTGGGTGAATGACTGTCTTCGTGGTGACTTTCATAACCTCTCATAATCCCAAATAAATAAATAAAAATTAATATGAGGGTTATAATGGAAGAATTAATCAATGTGAAGAAGGGTAAAAGTGTACGGAAAATGAACTAAAGGGTACGAGCTCGATTCTCGAATTCCAATAAAATTCCTCGAAAGGGTTGATTAGATATATGATCTCCAAATGCAAGGGCCACTTGGCTCACTTTAATGATTGCTGTCAAAATGCAGAGACAGAAATTTTGAAGGAGAAAGGCTGGAACGATGGCGTAAAATAATTCAACATCTATTATAATTTGAACTGGTAATGGAAATTACGGGAAAACAACTGAACGGATTTTAATAAATGACCCCTCATTTTCAAGCTTGGAACCTGAAGTTTTTCAGAAAAATAGTAGTTTTCAGTGAAATGTCAATTTTGCTACATAATTTTCCTATTTTCCAAAATCCATCTTCCGTCAGTTTGAGAACTATTGCATTTCAGAAAAAAAAAAAACAAGACAAACACTACAGTAAACAATAGGTTATTACACACCTGCAGGATTGCCGACATATTTAGAGCTCAAATTCCATTGGTTATTAGAAACTTTAAGACTTACCAAAAATTATTCACAGGTCTAATTCTGCGATTTGTAATTTTCTGAGTACGGTACAGCTGTGTATTAGATATTAAAATCTACAAAACTTGAGAAGGTTTTATGGCATTATTACTATTATAAATTAAATATTATTATAATTAATGCCATGATGCGAGTATTTTTCATTAATTATACGTATTAATGCTATATTGATGATATGAAAGTGAAACGTTTTGGGGTTATATAAGTAGAAGTAGAGAATATCTTAAATTAGATATTCATTTCTATAATTTACTGAGTGGCGGCTATATAACTACAAAACTGTCGTAAGATAACAATACTGTTATTAAAATTCAAATATTTTTATAGTTATTAATCAAGTGGGGTTGGAACTTTTTCAGATAGTTATTAAATAAGTATATAATAAATTTCAATCTTAAGACATATCAACTTGCAAATGTTTATTTGCTATGTAATAACAATATGAACGTTTTCGCCGTTTAGGGCATCTTCAGATATAACAAAAAACATATAATCTGGACCTATAACAGTAAATTATGCAAATGACAAAGAATAGAAAACAATATATGTAATACATAAGATTCATGAGCTATATGTAAATATGACATAATGCAGGATGAATATAGAGATAATCTTTGGATTTTAAAATTAGACTAGACGAATATTTTATACATATAGCTCATGTTACAATTAATATACAATGGTTAAAATTTGTCAATGATGTTAAAATTTAAAATTTATAATGATGATATAAAATATTTTAGAATAACTCACGACAATTCTCAGCTATGATTACATTTGCAAGTTGATATGTCTTAAGATTGAAATTTATTATATACTTATTTAATAATTTACCAGGCATATTGATATATAAAATGAATTGTAAATTTTTCAGATAGGCCTATTTAATGGCGGTGTGGTATAGATATTTATATGCGTCATTCTCTTCAGTATTGGCTCGAGAGAGCGCAAAAATTACAGTTCCTAAGGAAAGAGCAAAAGGTATTACTTACTTATAAAATAAGAGGTCTACAAAATTTTTTGTAGTCTCCCGATCATTTCAGCAAGATCTCTTAGCAGAATAAAATGATTTTACCTTCTACATTTCAAACTCTACATGCAGCAGCTATACCAAGATGCTATGTCTATTGTTCGAAAGCATAATAAACCTGACATTTTTTAAACTTTCCCCTACAATCCACAATGATCTGAAATAGCTATTGCTTTACTCCCACATGAAAAACCCACTGATCGTCCTGACATTGTTACTTGCGTTTTCGCGCTGAAATTCAAAAACTGAAGGTGGATAGTTTCAAGAAAAAGTATTTGGTATAAAATAATCATTCAGTGGGAGTATGTTTCATTATTATGGAAGCAAATAACTTTCAAAATGTCTGGTATTCTTCGTTGAAAATAAATCTGAAAAATGTTTATTTGAACGTCTAATGAACTTAGTTTGCAGCATTTTCTGCACAAGCCACTAGTTTAAATATAAATTTCAACAATTTCAAGGGAAAAAATTGTTCCGTGGCCGGGTATCGATCCCGGGACCTCTGGTTGAACATACCAGCGCTCCACCAACTGAGCTACCCAGGAACCACACCCGACACCGTCTCAACTTTTTCCCCTTGCATCCACACAACTCGAGCAGGCTGACAAGACGCCAGAAACCCACATCGAGTGCACATCAGCTCAGTTGGTGGAGCGCTGGTACGTTCCCGAGGTCCCGGGATCGATACTCGGCCCCGGAACAATTTTTTCCCTTTACCTGAAAAACTAGACTTGCATAAACTTTAACGTTAATTACAAGTGTTCATAATATTACCTAGCGGAAAAACATAAAACGGATTCATGTGCGATAATATTATAGTAGTTGGTTTATTGGTGTAATTGGTATTTTATCTAAACGAAAGCATTAGAAACGAAAGTTGAAGTTGATATCATAAATTTATTCTATCCGATAGTTAACGTTAAATCTTCCTTTCACTCAATATTTGCACATGTTTGCGATCGACCGCAAAGAAAGTAATAAAAGTTCAAGAGTGTAATAAACTGTTTAAAGTGAGACGTCCATTAGCATAGCCGCGTTACAAGCTAGCTGAATGACGTAATTTAACTCCATTCCTGTGTCCAGTCTGGTTTCTATAAGGATACTGCCCGTTATCCGAGATGTAAACCCAGGTTTGTTGATGTATTCGGCATAGAAACATGACATAACTTTACGAAAAACTAAGCGAATGTTGGAACAATCACACTTCATGTGTCTGTTTTTTTTTTACAAATCTCCTAGAACTGAATGAGGAAATTGGACAAATATTAACTTTACCGTATTGGTCTCTCCTAAAATTCAAAGCAAACAATCGAATAAAATTTTATAGAATATCAGGAAATAGGTCTAATAGTAGTTCAGTCATAACTGATCTTAAGAAAGGGCCAAGAGTTCGAGTCTCGAAGTATCATAATACACAAAAATGGTATAGAAAAGAGTTTTTTCTTATTTCTTGTCCTATTTTCAGTTCATGTTTGTTTTTAATTTATGTTAGCTTATCTACTCTGTCAACCAGAGATTTCTTCAGTCTCACGAAACATTATTCTACAAACATATTTACAATTTCAATTACATGTTCGTTTGTAGACACATCTCTACGCAAAACAGAAATCGTGAGTAAGAAACAAAGACATAACCTTTGTCTAAAATCCTCTCACAGAGTCACAAAATTCTTTCACGCGAAAATCTACGTCTTGAGACTCCCGATCTTTTCCTCTTCTCAAGGAAGTCATGCTAACAAAATTCATAATCTCTTAAAAATCTGTCACCCCTTGCTAGAGAACACAGTAATTCCATGTCGCTAAAGATGACAATAATTTCACCAGTCTCCATAATAAAAATTACCTTGTAAAGATTGAACAACTTGTACTGTTTTGAAACCTCGTTACATAGAAACTAACTACAATTATCCAATTTTGGGATTGCATGCTGGTTTTGAAAGGTCTGTGATTTAATTCTCGAGACTGTCTATATTTTAACAAGGTTCCTAGTATGATTTTCCCTCAGATTTTCCCAAGCATTTTCCTGACTAACCGTAATAATTATCAATCGGCATGTAATGGTCTCCGCAAACAAAGTATTTTTCTAAAATATAAACTCAGTTATCAAATGATACTATAGAAACAAAAACAAAAAAACTGTCGTATTTAAACATAAATGTCCACACCTGTGGAGTAACGGTTAGCGCGTCTGGCCGCGAAACCAGACGGCCCGGGTTCGATTCCCGGTCGGGGCAAGTTACCTGGTTGAGGTTTTTCCCGGAGTTTTCCCTCAACCCAATATGAGCAAATGCTGGGTAACTCTCGGTGCTGGACCCCGGACTCATTTCATCGGCATTATCACCTTCATCTCATTTAGATGCTAAATAACCTAAGGTATTGATAAAGCGTCGTAAAATAACCCACTAAAAATAAAAAATAAACATAAATAGATCCAGCTAATTGCCTTACGTGTAAGAAAATATCCTTCAGTTATATGTTTTTATTTCCTCTCTACATTAGGCAATATACGCTCGCTACATCATCCAAACAGAATCTTCGATGGTGCGAGCAGGGCATATTTCCGTCCAATATTCAGAATCAACCGCGTTCAAAATGCGAAAATGAAAATCTTTAAACGACTTCAAAAACAACGCGACTGTAAATTGGGGGGGGGAAGTAAAAAATTGCATTGCCAATCCGAGAATTCAGATCATCCACAATCATTACAAATAATTAATTTTCTATTAATTGTCCTCAGAAGAAATTACAGGAAACACGGGAAAAGATACTATCAACATCAGAGCCGGAAGGGATTGCAATTCATCAAATCATTAAAAAAAAAAAAAAAAGACGATTGAAAAGTTTAAATAAAATCCTATTCAATTAATTTCTTTCTTTATAATGGATCTGAATATTTTTCTCTTTGTCTTCGAAAGCAGAACCAAAGCTTTCATTTGTCTTCGTAAATTCAAGTTGCGGTTGCCATGAAAACGAGTGTAAATTAATAAAAAAAAACCAAAGTTAAAAATTACATTGCCAATCCGAGAATTCAAATCACCCACAACATTACAAATAATTATTTTTCTATTAATTGCCCTCAGAAGAAATAACAGCAAACACAGGAAAAGATACTATCAACTTCAGAGTCGGAAGGGATTGCAATTCATCAAATCATGAAGAAAAAAGGAAGAAAAAGACGATTGAAAAGTTTAAATAAAATCCTATTCAATTAATTTCTTTCTTTATAATAGATCTGAATATTTTTCTCTTTGCCTTCGAAAGCAGAACCAAAGCCTTCATTTGTCTTTGTAAATTAAAGCTGCGGTTGCCATGAAAACGAGTTTCAAGGCCCGCGTTAGCGCGGAAGCCGCGGGATTACCGTGTTCTACTAAAGTTACGTCACCGTGCTACTTTCTCCCGTCACTTTCTCCTTCGCCCGTGCAATACTGCGCCGATCGGTCCACTTCTACGTTCGCACGGAACCAGTTTACTTAGATTACCATAGCGCACTATTTACGTGCGCGCTGTTATGCAAACAAAACACTGTAGCGCACGTTTTTTTATTCTTTAGCGTAAATTGCGCACAACAGATCAATTGTAAAAGTGCACACAGCTCATATAACAAACGCAAAACAAGTAATAATACATGCCAAGGAATTTAACAATTCTTATATAATGGTCAATTGACAACGCCATAAAAACGTGGCAGAACCCAATTACAAGAAAACTTTGGTAGTTTTTTTACTTGGTTATTTAACGAGTTGTATCAACTAATAGGTTTTTTAGCGTCGAAAAAAACTTTTGTATTATTAATACCAAAGTACATACCCTCCTATTCGATCTATACTAGTGGCTTGTGCAGCAAATGCTGCTGCAAACTAAGTTCGTTAGACGTTCAAATAAAAATATTTCAGATTTATTTTCAATGAAGAATAATTGTCTTTTTGATAGTTATTTGCTTCCATAATAATGAAACATACTCCCTCTGAATGGATTTTTTTGGCCAAATACTTTTTCTTGAACCTATCCAACTTCAGGTTTTGAGTTTCAACGCGAAAACCCAAGTATCAATGTCAGGACGATAGCAGTAGCTATTTCAGGTCATTGTGGATTGTAGGCAAAAGTTAAAAAAATGTCAGGTTTGCTAAGCTTTCGAACAATAGCATTTTCGTATAGCTGCTGCATGTAGAACTTGAAATGTAGAGCGTAAAATCATTTTATCCTACTAAGAGATCTTGCTGAAATGATGTGGAGACTACAAAATTTTCTAGGCCTCTTATTTTATCAGTAAGTAATACTTTTTTTATCTTTCCTTAAGAACTGTAATTTTTGCGCTCTCTCGAGCCAATACTGAAGACAATGACATTTGATTTTTAATAACAATATTATTATCTTACTTAAGTTTTGTAGTTATATATAGCAGTCACTCAGTAAATTATAGAAATGAAGATCTAAATTAAGATAATTCTCTACATTTACTTACATAGCCTCAAAACGTTTCACTTTCATGTCATCAATATAGCATCAATATTATGTACAATTAATGAAGAATAGACGCATCATGATATTAACGATAATAATATTTAATTTCTAATGGTAATAATGTCATCAAACCACCTCAAGTTTCGTAGATTTGAATATCCAATACACAGCTGTACTCAGAAAATTATACACTGCAGAATCAGTTTTTAATAACAAATTGTAAGCTCTAAATATGTCGGCAATCCTGCAGGTCATGGCCTTCGTGTAATAGCCTATTGTTTATTGTAGTGTGTGTTTTGTTCTGAAATTCAATCAAGTCGGCCGTGATTCAGTAAAATTAGTTCTCAAAACAGACAACAGATGGATTTTGGAAAATAGGAAAATTATGTAGGAAAATTGACATTTCACTGAAAACTACTACTTTTCCGAAAAACTTTGGATGCCAGGCATGAAAATGAGGGATCACTCATTAAAATCCGTTCAGTCGTTTTCCCGTAATTTCCATTACCAGTTCAAATTATATATATAGATTAAGTATTAAATTACATAATTCTGATTGTTGTCTTATACAGTGTAAATGTCCGATTATTAAAGAGTTCTCTGAAGTTAAGTATTTAGGCATAATTTTCGATAATCATTTAAAATGGAACCAACACATTAATTACCTTTGTAATAAATTATGTAAAATAGTATATTATTTTGTTTTATTGAGCAATTACTTGTCAATAAGTTTATTACGCATAATATACTTAACTTTATTTTAATCGGTAATTATGTATGGAATTATTGGATGGGGTAGCTTATTTAAAACCAATTTTAATCCACTTTATTTATTACAGAAGAAAATAATTAAAATATGTCTTCATAAATCTATTGATTTTCCATCTCAAAATTTGTTTTTAGACTTTAATGTACTTAACGTAAGACAAATTCATTATATTGTATTAATAAAATTCATATATAAAAATCGAAATAATTTTGAATTGTATTCTCATAGTTATGAAACAAAAGGTATGAATTCTTTAAAATTGTTTGAACCAAAATGCAACACTGCTACAGTATTTAATCATAGTAGTAATTTAGGCCCAAGAATATATAACAAATTTATATTTAAATATCCTAATCTTGTAAATTCTAATAGTTCTAGTATTAAATTTAAAAAGTTATGTATGGATTTTATAAAAATTGAAAAATTGTAAATATAAATTTATATATTATAATTGCATAGTAGACATAAGACAAATTGTATTGTTTAGGGGAGAGTCGGGTAGTATCGGACATCGGGTAATATCGGACAGTGAGTTTCTTTCATCTACCACACGATGATAGTACCTGATTGACATGGTTACGTTTCTGTGATGTCGCATAGAGAACCGTAACCATGTCATTCAGGTATTACCATATGGTCGTAGATGAAAGAAACGCACTGTCCGATACTACCCGATGTCCGATACTACCCGACTCTCCCCTACTTATTAATTTCAATTCAGGAATCCGCCCCTGAGCACGAGTTCTACTCTTCCAGGGGGGAGCTAAAGTTTTTCTGTATATATTATATTTTATGTTACAATTATTAGCAAAATAAAAATAAATAAATAAAATAAATAAATTACCGAGCTAGTTGCAAATGCCTGCTAGCCTGTCCATCTGGTGAATGTTAGGGACTTACCTGACCCTATTTCGATTTATGCGCAGGGTTTAAGTTTTAACATACATATGCCCCATTCTGTCAAAAACTATTATCTACATCTGCATGAAATTTTTACCACATAATTCCAACAGTACTGCGATGTGGATCTACTTTTGTTAAATTCTCTTACATAGTTAATCATTTTTTACTTGGTTATTTAATGACGCTCTATCAACTACTAGGTTATTTAACGTCGGTGGAATTGGTGATAAGATGATATTTGGCGAGATGAGGCCGAGGATTCGCCATAGATTACCTGCGGTTGGGGAAAATCCAAACAGGTAATCAGGAAATCGAATCCATGCCCTAGCGCAAGTCTGGGTCAGCAGATAAACGCGCTACCGCCTGAGCTACGCCGGTGGCTAGTTAATCTTTAAACAGATTAAGGTTTTTTTAAATAGGTTATTTTATGGCGCTTTTATCAACATCTAGGTTATTTAGCGTCTGAATGAAATGAAGGTGATAATGCCGGTGAAATGAGTCCGGGGTCCAGCACCGAAAGTTACCCAGCATTTGCTAATATTGGGTTGAGGAAAAACCCCGGAAAAAACCTCAACCTGGTAACTTGCCCCGACCGGGAATCGAACCCGGGTCACCTGGTTTCGCGGCAAAAGCGCTAACCGTTACTCCACAGGTGTGGACATGATGGTCATTTTTTTCTAATCGACGTTTAAAAATTATTGATGATCACTGCAGTTAATATGAATGAATAAACGCCCTATAAAAATTACGATATACATAGGTTGGATAAAAAGTAATGGCAACACTGCTGCCACGTGACGATATTGCGTTCGAGAGTTGCCAGCGGCAACAGTACTCTCTCAATCTACTGCAGTGTGTAGAACGTTGACTTTCATAGGGATAGTGCGAGCGCCCTAAGACCACGTTTACAAAACTAGAGCAACGTTCCTGGATCAAAATTGAAGTGGCACGAGGTCGTAGTACACAAGAATGTTTTCAGGGACTGCATGAAGCATATGCCGATGCAGCGTTGCCACATCGCACAGTGACACGATGGGTTAAAGCGTTCCGGGAAGGCAGGGATGGTGAAAGTGATGTTCATTGTGGCGTATGACATTGATGGGGTAATACTGCACCACGCTGTACCTCCAAGGCAGACGGAAAACGCGGACTACTGGAACATCCACCGTAGTCACCCGATATGATCCATGCGATTACGATCTTTTCACCAAAGTGAAAGAACCACTGCGAGGGACCCGGTACAATACCAGAGATGAACTTATCCATGCTATAGGGCGGCCAATACGGAACATCAACAAAGATGGACGCGCTGATGGTGTACGACGCCTTCCAAACATTTGGCAAAAGGTAATAAATAAGGGGGGCAACTATATAGAAGGTACGTAAATGTTGTACCCTGTGAATAAAGACGTGTCAGAAATGTCGAACTGTTGCCATTACTTTTTATCCAGCCCTAGTATTTTTAAACCCGAATAGTTTCTGAGATAGTAGGATATTCATAGGGCCTTTTTAACATTGATGAGTTAGGGTTTTAAATCACCTCTTAATATAATGAAATGTTTTTACTAATGTCGGGTATTTGACTGTCATTCACACATCTGAAGCCAGTTACGTAGACCAATTTACCGACAGAGTCGTTGGCCAGAGTGTGCCATAGGAGGCTAGTCTACGCTACACCCACAATGGGATGATGATGAAGATTTGTTGGGATGCCACAGGGGAACCGGAGCTCCCGGAGAAAATTCCTGTGTTACCTGGACCACGGGCTTGCCCAATACAAGTTATGAAACGGGGGTACATCAGGGATCGAACCCGGGCGCACAGGATTAAGTCTAGCGTTCTAGCCACTAGACCACCTTGACGACATATAATGAAATATAGGAAGTATTATAACTCATTTTATGCTCGACCACGCCGAAATGTAGTAATTATACACCTGGTAGCAGTCCTTTAATGCATGTCATTAAAGTACACCTATTCATTAAAGTTCAGGTTTTCGATTATTCTCGGATATGCAATCGAAAGGCAGCGAGGGAAACGTCACGGAGGCTGGAAATCCAATACTGTCGCAGAAGGTTATGTTCTGTTACTATAATAATTAGCGTTAATTGTAAATAATATTCAAATAAATTCAAATTGTCATCTTGTTTTTCAATTCTAAATCAATTTCCAGGTTATATCAAAATTAGTTCATGTTATTCTCTACATTACATTAAGCTCAATGACATTATTGTTCTTCGGAAAAAATCAATACTTACGCGTCTGCGCACATCTCACACGAGCTATGCACAAGGTCACTTACGATCTTCAGTCAGATACAAATAAAATGAATACTTCTGAATAATTTCAAGTTAGAAATATGGTCCAGCATAAAAAGTCGTATGAAACTTGCCTATAATGGTAATTAAGACGCTCGTATGAAAATTATGAAACTCGCTTGCGCTTGTTTCATAAACAAACATACTCGCGTCTTAATTACTACCATTATAGGCTCGTTGCATAATGTACTATTCTTTAATATTTTACATATACGAGTATTGTCATTGTAGGAAACTCACTGTCTTTCCTTAGCACCTACAGGGGCACTCCCAGAAGTCAAAACTTCGCATTAAAAACGTAACAGCCGGAAAATCACTTCGTGAAACCAGCTAACAAATGAACATTCGGTTACGCATAGCTGTTTCTGTCAGATTGACTATCATTCTTTCGCCCACTCACATGCGAAATACAATAACTCTAATAATTCACTAATGAAAGCAACTTTACTCGAATCTCAAACTTCGACGTCACTGGATCGAGTTACGAGGGAAAAGGGGGGATTAGAAAGTAAAGGGTGTCGACTATAAATGGCTTGTAATGTCAGAAAATGACTTGCCATTAAATTTAACACCTTCCTGAAGTGAAATTAATTCGCCGTAACCATGTAAATTGCAGTCAGTTGTCATCTCTGGGTACCGTGACGTAATTGAACGTCATTCGACACAAAGCTGGACGTCTATCGAAAACAGCCGTGAAACTTGTAGTTTCCTTATTAGCAGGCCGGTTTTTAGTGCTTTCTCACTTGCATATCACCTGAAGAGCTTGTTAATCATGCCATGAGATAGGTAATGTAAGACTGGTTTGATGACAAATTTCTCAATACTTCTTCCTCAATTTTGAAAGAGAAATATACAGAACTCTTATTTTCCATCAACCATTTGGCGCATCAGTTGAAATATAATAATCGCATTCTCTAACTCTAAATAGATTTCATGTTACTATTACTATCACTATTACTACTACTGCTACTGTTACTACTAATACCACTACCATTATCTCTACCACTACTACTAGAGGAGTTAAAATCTATCCTCTTAGACGTTTCTTAGTTCGCAGCATGTATTAATAATAATAATAATAATAATAATAATAATAATAATAATAATAATAATAATAATAATAATAATAATAATTTTATTTTCCCTGGCAGAGTTAAGGCCATCAGATTTTCTCTTTCACTCAACCACGATCAAAGCACATACAGAAAAATATACCGGTATACCAGTATTAACTTAAAATAATAATAATAATAATAATAATAATAATAATAATAATAATAATAATAATAATAATAATAATTTTATTTTCCCTGGCAGAGTTAAGGCCATCAGATTTTCTCTTTCACTCAACCACGATCAAAGCACATACAGAAAAATATACCGGTATACCAGTATTAACTTAAAATAATAATAATAATAATAATAATAATAATAATAATAATAATAATAATAATAATAATAATAATAATAATTTTATTTTCCCTGGCAGAGTTAAGGCCATCAGATTTTCTCTTTCACTCAACCACGATCAAAGCACATACAGAAAAATATACCGGTATACCAGTATTAACTTAAAATAATAATAATAATAATAATAATAATAATAATAATAATAATAATAATAATAATAATAATAATTTTATTTTCCCTGGCAGAGTTAAGGCCATCAGATTTTCTTTTTCACTCAACCACGATCAAAGCACATACAGAAAAATATACCGGTATACCAGTATTAACTTAAAATAATAATAATAATAATAATAATAATAATAATAATAATAATAATAATAATAATAATAATTTTATTTTCCCTGGCAGAGTTAAGGCCATCAGATTTTCTCTTTCACTCAACCACGATCAAAGCACATACAGAAAAATATACCGGTATACAGTATTAACTTAAAATAATAATAATAATAATAATAATAATAATAATAATAATAATAATAATAATAATAATAATAATAATAATTTTATTTTCCCTGGCAGAGTTAAGGCCATCAGATTTTCTTTTTCACTCAACCACGATCAAAGCACATACAGAAAAATATACCGGTATACCAGTATTAACTTAAAATAATAATAATAATAATAATAATAATAATAATAATAATAATAATAATAATTTTATTTTCCCTGGCAGAGTTAAGGCCATCAGATTTTCTCTTTCACTCAACCACGATCAAAGCACATACAGAAAAATATACCGGTATACCAGTATTAACTTAAAATAATAATAATAATAATAATAATAATAATAATAATAATAATAATAATAATTTTATTTTCCCTGGCAGAGTTAAGGCCATCAGATTTTCTTTTTCACTCAACCACGATCAAAGCACATACAGAAAAATATACCGGTATACCAGTATTAACTTAAAATAATAATAATAATAATAATAATAATAATAATAATAATAATAATAATTTTATTTTCCCTGGCAGAGTTAAGGCCATCAGATTTTCTCTTTCACTCAACCACGATCAAAGCACATACAGAAAAATATACCGGTATACCAGTATTAACTTAAAATAATAATAATAATAATAATAATAATAATAATAATAATAATAATAATAATAATAATTTTATTTTCCCTGGCAGAGTTAAGGCCATCAGATTTTCTTTTTCACTCAACCACGATCAAAGCACATACAGAAAAATATACCGGTATACCAGTATTAACTTAAAATAATAATAATAATAATAATAATAATAATAATAATAATAATAATAATAATAATAATAATAATAATAATAATAATAATAATAATAATTTTATTTTCCCTGGCAGAGTTAAGGCCATCAGATTTTCTCTTTCACTCAACCACGATCAAAGCACATACAGCAAAATATACCGGTATACCAGTATTAACTTAAAATAATAATAATAATAATAATAATAATAATAATAATAATAATAATAATTTTATTTTCCCTGGCAGAGTTAAGGCCATCAGATTTTCTCTTTCACTCAACCACGATCAAAGCACATACAGAAAAATATACCGGTATACCAGTATTAACTTAAAATAATAATAATAATAATAATAATAATAATAATAATAATAATAATAATAATAATAATTTTATTTTCCCTGGCAGAGTTAAGGCCATCAGATTTTCTTTTTCACTCAACCACGATCAAAGCACATACAGAAAAATATACCGGTATACCAGTATTAACTTAAAATAATAATAATAATTTATTTTATTTATTTATTTATTTATTTATTTATAATATTAACGTGCAAAACAACAGCACAAGGCCAATTACTGATAATAATAATAATAATAATAATAATAATAATAATAATAATTTTATTTTCCCTGGCAGAGTTAAGGCCATCAGATTTTCTCTTTCACTCAACCACGATCAAAGCACATACAGAAAAATATACCGGTATACAGTATTAACTTAAAATAATAATAATAATAATAATAATAATAATAATAATAATAATAATAATAATAATAATTTTATTTTCCCTGGCAGAGTTAAGGCCATCAGATTTTCTTTTTCACTCAACCACGATCAAAGCACATACAGAAAAATATACCGGTATACCAGTATTAACTTAAAATAATAATAATAATAATAATAATAATAATAATAATAATAATAATAATTTTATTTTCCCTGGCAGAGTTAAGGCCATCAGATTTTCTCTTTCACTCAACCACGATCAAAGCACATACAGAAAAATATACCGGTATACCAGTATTAACTTATAATAATAATAATAATAATAATAATAATAATAATAATAATAATAATAATAATAATAATAATTTTATTTTCCCTGGCAGAGTTAAGGCCATCAGATTTTCTTTTTCACTCAACCACGATCAAAGCACATACAGAAAAATATACCGGTATACCTGTATTAACTTAAAATAATAATAATAATTTATTTTATTTATTTATTTATTTATTTATAATATTAACGTGCAAAACAACAGCACAAGGCCAATTACTGATAATAATAATAATAATAATAATAATAATAATAATTTTATTTTCCCTGGCAGAGTTAAGGCCATCAGATTTTCTCTTTCACTCAACCACGATCAAAGCACATACAGAAAAATATACCGGTATACCAGTATTAACTTAAAATAATAATAATAATAATAATAATAATAATAATAATAATAATAATAATAATTTTATTTTCCCTGGCAGAGTTAAGGCCATCAGATTTTCTCTTTCACTCAACCACGATCAAAGCACATACAGAAAAATATACCGGTATACCAGTATTAACTTAAAATAATAATAATAATAATAATAATAATAATAATAATAATAATAATAATAATAATAATAATTTTATTTTCCCTGGCAGAGTTAAGGCCATCAGATTTTCTTTTTCACTCAACCACGATCAAAGCACATACAGAAAAATATACCGGTATACAGTATTAACTTAAAATAATAATAATAATAATAATAATAATAATAATAATAATAATAATAATAATAATAATATTATTTTCCCTGGCAGAGTTAAGGCCATCAGATTTTCTCTTTCACTCAACCACGATCAAAGCACATACAGAAAAATATACCGGTATACAGTATTAACTTAAAATAATAATAATAATAATAATAATAATAATAATAATAATAATAATAATAATTTTATTTTCCCTGGCAGAGTTAAGGCCATCAGATTTTCTTTTTCACTCAACCACGATCAAAGCACATACAGGAAAATATACCGGTATACCAGTATTAACTTAAAATAATAATAATAATAATAATAATAATAATAATAATAATAATAATAATAATAATAATAATTTTATTTTCCCTGGTAGAGTTAAGGCCATCAGATTTTCTCTTTCACTCAACCACGATCAAAGCACATACAGAAAAATATACCGGTATACCAGTATTAACTTAAAATAATAATAATAATAATAATAATAATAATAATAATAATAATAATAATAATAATTTTATTTTCCCTGGCAGAGTTAAGGCCATCAGATTTTCTCTTTCACTCAACCACGATCAAAGCACATACAGAAAAATATACCGGTATACAGTATTAACTTAAAATAATAATAATAATAATAATAATAATAATAATAATAATAATAATAATAATAATTTTATTTTCCCTGGCAGAGTTAAGGCCATCAGATTTTCTTTTTCACTCAACCACGATCAAAGCACATACAGGAAAATATACCGGTATACCAGTATTAACTTAAAATAATAATAATAATAATAATAATAATAATAATAATAATAATAATAATAATAATTTTATTTTCCCTGGCAGAGTTAAGGCCATCAGATTTTCTCTTTCACTCAACCACGATCAAAGCACATACAGAAAAATATACCGGTATACCAGTATTAACTTAAAAAAATAATAATAATAATAATAATAATAATAATAATAATAATAATAATAATAATAATAATAATAATAATAATAATTTTATTTTCCCTGGCAGAGTTAAGGCCATCAGATTTTCTCTTTCACTCAACCACGATCAAAGCACATACAGAAAAATATACCGGTATACCAGTATTAACTTAAAATAATAATAATAATAATAATAATAATAATAATAATAATAATAATAATAATAATAATAATAATAATAATAAAGAGAGAGATTGAATACATATGAATATAATCACAAACAAGCAATGGGGTTGAAGAAATTGTTACTTGTGTTTCGATGGGAATGATGGGAAAAAACTTGTTATAAATGTTGCCAATCTGACAATTTAAATATATATTATAAATATTAATTATTTAAAGGATTTTCCAGGTTTATAAAACTACGTATAATACTGACATTATTGTATGATTTGAGGCTTTCTCTGCGTTGGTTCGCTAATATGTTTTCGCGGGATATCAGCCGAGTTAAGATTTTGGAATGCTCCAAGCTTTCGACTGCTATCTCTGCAGCCATCTTCAGGGAAGTGATGTCCGAACAGAAAGTCGAAAGGTAATATAGACTTTCTGTTCGGACATCACTTCCCTGAAGATGGCTGCAGAGATAGCAGTCGAAAGCTTGGAGCATTCCAAAATCTTAACTCGGCTGATATCCCGCGAAAACATATTAGCGAACTGACATTATTATTATTATTATTATTATTATTATTATTATTATTATTATTATTATTTAGGTATAATGAATATCTGTAATGCTGATCGGGTTGTATAACTTGGGATGTAGTTCCGAATTTTGCCACCAGTGGCTTTAAAATTCGCTTATAAACTTCAATAGTCTCTCGAACGTATATACTGGGTGTTCATTTCAAAGTGTGTCATGACGTCACTGTTGATGAGTCAGCGATTTGAAGCGAGTTTCAGCTTTTGTGTCAGAGAAGTTGCCTATTAATCAATGCGTTCAATCTGAACTTGAGAACGTGTACAGTATAACTTGAACGTCGTAGCAACAGATGGCGGTCTGTACGGTCTGTGTGCTACCATAACCTCTTTCCAACTGTGTTTTGCGCGGCCAAGTCATACGCAGGGTATTTGTTATCATCGGTTGCGTACGGCAACATTCCACGACACAAATCAAATGCTCCGTGTCCATGTTGACCGTCGAAGTTAATGTCAACAAATACGGAAGTAATCGTCTTAACCCTCTCCCCATATCCCAACAGTAAAAAAAAAAACTCACCTCAGTACATGTTTCGAAACAGTTCACATTCCCGGCGTTACCGTGCGTATAGGTAAGTACTCTTCTGAATGAACGCCATACTTGCTAGGCAACTTCTCTGGCAGATAAGTAATACACCTCTGCAGAAGTGTAG
Source organism: Periplaneta americana (assembly GCF_040183065.1). Lineage (NCBI taxonomy): Eukaryota > Metazoa > Arthropoda > Insecta > Blattodea > Blattidae > Periplaneta > Periplaneta americana. Next base: position 10,151,463 of record NC_091130.1, on the reverse strand, counting down.
GAAGATTGAATTCTCTAGGCTCATCGACTAGCCACGTGATGGCATACAGCGAGCCATGACACACTTTGAACTGAACACCCAGTATTGATTTGGAGGTCTTCTAATGTATTTGTCCATGTTACTACTATCAAGATACTTATTGATTTGGAGGTCTTCTAATGTATTTGTCCATGTTACTACTATCAAGATACTTATTGATTTGGAGGTCTTCTACTTTATTTGTCCATGTTACTACTATCAAGATACTTGTTGATTTGGAGGTCTTCTACTGTATTTGTCCATGTTACTACTATCAAGATACTTATTGATTTGGAGGTCTTCTACTGTATTTGTCCATGTTACTACTATCAAGATACTTATTGATTTGGAGGTCTTCTAATGTATTTGTCCATGTTACTACTATCAAGATACTTATTGATTTGGAGGTCTTCTAATGTATTTGTCCATGTTACTACTATCAAGATACTTATTGATTTGGAGGTCTTCTAATGTATTTGTCCATGTTACTACTATCAAGATACTTATTGATTTGGAGGTCTTCTAATGTATTTGTCCATGTTACTACTATCAAGATACTTATTGATTTGGAGGTCTTCTAATGTATTTGTCCATGTTACTACTATCAAGATACTTGTTGATTTGGAGGTCTTCTACTGTATTTGTCCATGTTACTACTATCAAGATACTTATTGATTTGGAGGTCTTCTAATGTATTTGTCCATGTTACTACTATCAAGATACTTGTTGATTTGGAGGTCTTCTACTGTATTTGTCCATGTTACTACTATCAAGATACTTATTGATTTGGAGGTCTTCTACTGTATTTGTCCATGTTACTACTATCAAGATACTTATTGATTTGGAGGTCTTCTATATTTGTCCATGTTACTATTATCAAGATACTTATTGATTTGGAGGTCTTCTATATTTGTCCATGTTACTATTATCAAGATACTTATTGATTTGGAGGTCTTCTATATTTGTCCATGTTACTACTATCAAGATACTTATTGATTTGGAGGTCTTCTATATTTGTCCATGTTACTATTATCAAGATACTTATTGATTTGGAGGTCTTCTATATTTGTCCATGTTACTACTATCAAGATACTTATTGATTTGGAGGTCTTCTATATTTGTCCATGTTACTATTATCAAGATACTTATTGATTTGGAGGTCTTCTAATATATTTGTCCATGTTACTATTATCAGGATACTTATTGATTTGGAGGTCTTCTATATTTGTCCATGTTACTATTATCAAGATACTTATTGATTTGGAGGTCTTCTAATGTATTTGTCCATGTTACTATTATCAAGATACTTATTGATTTGGAGGTCTTCTAATGTATTTGTCCATGTTACTACTATCAAGATACTGTAATAGATAACGCTAAAAAATAGTTCTGTTTTCACAAAAATCGTACTTTGAAAGAAAAATGAACTAAAGAATCTATACGACAATCTCAGTAATTTAGGCACACTTTCTGTTTACTCTCTCCCATCATTTTTTGTTAATTTGAATATTTTCCGCAGTTCATATTGATGTGTTCGTACTGTGAAAAATTAATTTCGAGTTGAATTGCATATCACAAGAAAGCGAGTAGTTTGGTGGAGAGGTTGTGAAAATTCTGTATCAAACCAAATTAGTAAAATTAACGGCAAAAAGAAAGGTAATAAGATAGAACTGACCTATGAGGACGAAAATTCTAGTTTAAAACCTGTGAAAACAGATACGATAAAAATTCAATCTGGCCAACCATACGCTTAGAGCATTCTACGTACACAGGTTGCCTTCGAGACCACGTGACTTTGCATGTGCAGACGCGTTTTCAATTTAGAGGTCTTTATAAATGACAGTGTAGTTTACTGAACAATGATTGCAGCTCGAAGTAATGAGAGGTTGTGTTGCAGAGCCAACATGCCGCAGTGGGTTAGAGGACCTGACAAGTACGAGTGCAAACTGCCCCAAGAGACGCAGCTGATAGCCCTCAAGGAGCTGAGAGAGACCAAGCACACCAGGGATGAGGCCCTGGCGCAGATGAGGGATTGGATCAAGAAGAATCCCAGGATTATCAACTGCCGTCTGGGTAAGAATATACAGCAGGCCTACAACTTCAGGTTATTGGTGCCGAAAACTTGGACAGTTATTGAAACGACGATGATCGATTCATTTAAGGGGTTAGGTACAGCTTACAGCAGTAAAATTTTTGGAAATATTCAACATTTTTCTCCATTACTGTATCTTGTACAATAATGACAATTGGTATGTGTAAAACAATGTCCTCCTGCTATAGGAAAAAAATATTTTTACGATTTAAAAAAATTATTTATATATATTTTTTTTTTTCAAAATTCAAAATGGTGGCAGTTCATTATGCAGTGCTGAAGCGTTTCCCTCATAATTCATAAACTTGTTAACTTTTTCATGTTCTCTCTCTTTTATTTTATTGCTGAAACTCATGTTTACAATATCATGCTCTTTCAACTACATTCCTTAATAAATAATATATATATTTTTTAATTTTACTGTATGTTAGAAGAAAATACTGATATTTGATCATTTTTAAATGGATTTATTTTTTATCAGACAATCTATCAAAGGTAGAGAAGTGATCTTGCATCATATTGTAGATATGACACGCATAAATACACACAAAAAAATGTCATCACAGAATGTTGGATAGTTTTTGAGTTATGTGGGAAATGATTCAACACTGCATAGTGAAAAAAAAAAAATGTAAATCCTTTTTTTAAATCATAAAAATATATATATATTTTTTTTTCATGTAGCAGAAGGACAGTGTTTTACACATACTAATTTTCATTATTGTACAAGATACAGTAAGGGAGGGAAAAATGTTGAATATTTCCAAAATTTTACTCCAGTAAGCTGTACCTAACCCCTTAAGGAGGGATATACAGGTTTGAGCACTAAAAAATTAGGGAAATTCAGTTTTTTCTCTCAGCAACTAATGACTTTTTCACCTTTCAATTTGACATGCTGAATATTCACTGCTTCCGTAATTTTCAGATTTTCAGATTTACTAAAAGTTTCACCATTACGAATAATTATCACAACAAAAAAAGTGGCCGTTTATGTGCACTGATGTGCCGTTTTTATAATATCCACAAATATGTATGTTAAAGTTCGGTTTGAATACTAGATTCAAAATTCTGTATTAAAATATGAAGAGTCCACTGCAAGAATGATGGATGTCACTTTCTTGTCGAAAATGAACCAAGACTGTCAATGCATAGCTTAAGACATATAGAATGTACATACAGAGTTATATGGCATTAACACTGATAGTCATTGTCCAGTAATGATCGGAAAATCACAGTTAAGCTTTGAGCGCTAAGCATTTCAAACTTTCAATTGCTTCTCGTGCAAAATGTATTCCAAATGACATCCATCATTCTTGCAGTGGACTCTTCATATGGTTTGAATATTAAACTCAAAATTTTTTACAGATATAGAATTAAAATTTGGAGCTAGTCTTGATGGGAGTCCACTTGTATGCAGACAACAATTTCACACGACTGTCCACAAGGATTATATATACAGCAGTTCTTGTTTACTGCGCATGCGCAGTGTGTTGTAAAGGAAACTTGCACAATAAGGGAGCTTCAAATTTTATTTCCGTATCTGTACATAATTATCAATCTTTTGGCACTTTAAATTAAAATTTCGTAAAAACAAAGTAAAACGTCTCTTAAAAGACTTTTTGACCCGAAAGGACTTGAAGCATAAAATGTACGCTTTGAAAAATCGTATTTCGCGAAAAGTACAGTAGGTACCTTTACAAATAACGTATTTCCGTGGCGACCGAAGTCTAGTGACGTCAGTGTAATTTTCGTCTCACCAAATCCTTTAATTTTTCTATTAATTCAGTTAAATATAGATGTTACATACCAAACATTTCTGGAATCGAACTGTTTAGGGAATAACTAAAAAATTGCCTGGTTTAATTTTTTTTTTAAATTTTCAGTGCATATAGACATGAAATTCTAACGATAAATGCTTTTCCTGATCTTACAGATGGCCAGTTCCTGCTTCGATTTCTGCGCACAAAGAAGTACAGCGTGGTGCAGGCACAGGAGGCCCTGGAGCGATATCTGCTGCTGAGACAAGCTTATGCACCTGCGTTCAGAAACCTCGACTACACAGACCACACAATGAACGAGCTCATCAGCAATGGGTACAAAACTCAAGTTCTATCACATATTGACCATAGTGGGCTGGCTCAGTTCAACACTTAACACTCAAACCAAAGAAACTCTGCCCCACTTTCAATATGTGATAGACTGATACGGTACAACACTGAAAGGGATTAATTGATTCAAACATAAGGAATCCTACTAACATTACATTAACAGAGTGAAGGGTTAACTGCGCGAAGGTGATCCGATGTTGCCATATGTCCATTATTATTCCAAACTTGGTACCGTCAACATAATGTATTTAAAGATTTTTTCTTTCCCGGACCTTGTGTCTCTGAAATTTTAGATACCGGTATTAACAATCCCGGCAACAATGTATAGTAACTAGCTTTCACTCCCTCTTAATATTATCCTTCAGTTTTCTGATTGGTCTGTCTTTAAAGATCTTGCACTAGAAGAAGTCAATCTATTTGCATCAGTGACGTTTAATGGTGCAGTTAAAATTAATATGACACGTGATATAAGTTTGTTACTTTAACATACACTATACAGGGTGTACCGTAAGTAAGGCCATTAATATCAGGGGGTTTTTCTTTGAGATATTTGAAACAAAAAAGTTTAATACAATTTTGCTCGTTTATGCTTCCTTTTCCAGGAAAAAAAAAAATTGATATATGAAACATTTCATAGCGTGTTTTGGGAAAGCCATTGATTTAATTCCCGATATGCTCAGTCAATTTAAGAGAGCGGTGTATTATGATAATAAATGATTGAAAGAATTTTAGTTCTGTCCTTTAAATGTGCAGAAATTTGATCCGAACAAATGTAACATTTTAAAATTCCTTTTCAGAACGAAAAGTTACATTTTTTCGGATCAAATTTCTGCACATTTAAAGGAAAAACTAAAATTCTTTCAATCATTTAATATCATAATACACTGCTCTATTAAACTGACAGAGCATATTGGGAATTAAATCAATGGCTTTCCCAAAACAAGCTATGAAATGTTTCGTATATAACAATTTTTATCCGGAAAAGGAAGCAAAAACGAGCAAAATTGTATTAAATATTTTTGTTTGAAATATCTCAAAGAATAGCCCCCTGAAATTAATAACATTACTTACCCTTCATCCTATATAATTACTATTCCAACTGTTGTAAATGTTTGTTGACTTTCCCTATGCTTAGAACCAATTACTTTAGGAAAATAAAAGCCTATGCATTATTTAGGAGTAACTGTTTCAATAAGAAAATGCGTCCACACCTATGGAGTAACGGCTAGTGCGTCTGGCCCGGGTTCGATTCCTGGTCGGGGAAAGTTACCTGATTGAGGTTTTTTTTCGGAGTTTTCCCTCAACCCAATATGAGCAAATGCTGGGTAACTTTGCTGGGTAACTTTCGGTGCTGGACTCCGGACTCATTTCACCGGCATTATCACCTTCATCTCATTCAGACGCTAAATAACCTAAGATGTTGATAAAGCGTCATAAAATATCCTACTGAAATAAAATAAAAATAAGAAAATGGCTCTACAAATGAATTATCTGTACAATCTCTAAAATTAGATACAAAAAGCTTCGTACTAAGTTATATAGACTATTCCTCCAAACTCATAAGACAGAAAGCTCCTTAATATGACGTGCTGGGCAGTGTTGCAACAGTAAGACATAGAAATAACCACTGATTTGTTGTTATAGTTACCTGTTCCCTGTGCCCCAGAGGGACCATTTGGGACGACGACTGGTTATCGGCATTGGATGTAAGTATCACTTTTAACAAGAGGATCCAGAGAGAGAATTGAGACCGGCAAATGAACATCTGGGTTTCATAAGAAGCTGTGACTCTTATGAATTACAAATCCTGAAGCCACTCCGTCAGTTAGCCCTGTTAGCTTGTCAGATCAAACTGTCAGTGGCGGTACCAGCATTTTTTTAAATTTGTCGGGTGGGCAGAACTTAATCAACGTGGGCTTCACATTTTAGAAATTATTAAGAAATAAATAATTTCAGTAAGGTAAAGGTAAAGGTATCCCCGTAACATGCCATGAAGGCACTTGAGGGGCATGGAGGTAGAGCCCCATGCTTTCCATGACCTCGGCACTAGAATGAGATGGTGTGGTCGGCACCACGCTCTGACCGCCTTTTACCCCCGGGAAAGACCCGGTACTCAATTTTATAGGAGGCTGAGTAAACCTCGGGGCCGTTCTGAAAGTTTGGCAACGAGAAAAAATCCTGTCACCACCTGGGATCGAACCCCGGACCTTCCAGTCCGTAGCCAGCTGCTCTACCAACTGAGCTACCCGGCCGTACAAGCAAATATTTCTAATATTAGAACTGGTCATCATATGATATGTTTTCCATATTATGTGCATCAACAAGACGTGAAACAAAATTTGAATACACTGAAGTTAAAATACAGAGTCCGCTTTATTTCCTTACTGCTAAGCGATACTCGTATTCCCATATCTGCAGTGGCATAGACAAGGGGGGGCTCAGCCTCCCCCATTTTTCAAGAAATGTTTTAATAGTACATTATGCAACGAGCCTATAATGATAGTAATTAAGACGCGAGTATGTTTATGAAACGAGCACAAGCAAGTTTCATAATTTTCATACGAGCGTCTTAATTACCATTATAGGAAAGTTTCATACGACTTTTTATGCTCGACCATATCTCTAACTTGAAATTATTCATAAGTATTCATGTTATTCTTATCTGACTGAGGAGCGGAACTGACCTTGTGCAATACCTCGTAAATTGTGAGATGTGCGCAGACGCGAAAGTATTGATTTTTTCCGAGAAACAAATGTCGACATTGACCTTGATATAATCTAGAGAGTAAAATAAACATTAATCTTGATATAACCTTGAAATTGAATTAGACATTGAAAAACGAGACCACAAATTGAATTTGTTTGAATATTATTTACAATTAACGCTAATTATTATAGTAACAGAACTAGTTGTCTTTCGATTGCATATCTGAGAATAATCTATACTTGCGCTTTCATATTGCTACAATGGTATTTTCTGATTGGTGGAACACATGAACTTTAATGAATAGGTGTACTTTAATGAGGTCCATTAAAGGGCTGCTACCAGGTGTATAATTACTACATTTCGGCATGGTCGAGCATAAAATTATATTAGATTTAACGTATTAAGAAACAATCCCCCAGTACTGAATAACTTTCCAACTTGCAGTGCTGTCTTTTGTGAAAAACCGACAGCTGACTAAATGAACTATGCCCGAAACCTTTGTAACGTGTATGTGGGGAACTTTACCTTCTCTTTTTCTCAACTGAATTATGTTGTGTGTTAAAAACTAAATTTTCAAGCACTAACCCATGTAACAAGTCCAAACTGTTGTTATTGCAGCGAAGTTTGACCCCTACAAGTATACAAATGCAGACATTCTGCGTATTCATGGCATCACATATGAAACCCTCATGGAAGACGAGATGAACCAGGTTCATGGCTATGTTCACTTTGGAGACGGAGCTGGAGTTGGTTTTCACTACCTGACACTCTTCACACCCAAAGAGGCTGTGCGTATTGTTAAGAATGGAGAGGTAAGTAGCATCAATAGACCCTGTTGTTGATTTTGATGGCAGGTGCTATTTTGCTCCTTAAATTAAATGATTCCTGGTGTTTCGGAGGAGCTATCCATAGTGACAAATCATTTATGTATTCCTCAGTTTACACCATTTGTTCAGGGTCTCTTGAAAAGTGTAAAAGAGGGATTCGACTGTAATTTTAATTTATTGGTTTGACCCAATATTTTGGGTTTGCCCTGTGACACAGAATAGCTCACAATAAAATTTAAAATGAAAAATTATATAAACAGGTTTCAGACAAAAGTGAATAAGACATAAGAAAAAAAAATAGAACCAAGTGTAATTTAAATTGAATGTATACCATAAAGATGTTGACGAAATATCGCTACAGAAAATTTTATTATGGTGGTGACGATGGCATCTTGAAGATCTCTCATCAGCTTGTATTTTTCCCTCCACTTTACAAAGGCTTTCGGGATGGTGTCTCTCGCTCCGAAGAAGAGACTGGTAACTGTGATTTTTTTCTATGTTGTATTTTGCCGTTAGGTACTGAATCGTGGGCTCGTAGATTTTCTTTTTCTCTTCGTTCACTTCAGATGGTTGAGTGGCTGAGATTTCAAATCTGATGGTAGGATCAATTATTTCGGCTGTATGTTTATTCCTATTTATAGCTATGATATCGATCCTACGATTGCTCCCACCATCAGCAATACAATGAACTTCCTCGTGAACGTCTAGATTTTTGGATCGAAGTGCATCTGCGATCATAGAACGTATGATGTTGTGACGTTTTATTCTGAGTACGTCTCCCTGTGGGCAACTCCCAAGCACATGTGGTAAAGTTTCATACTCACTGCAGTGCCTACAGTGGGTTGTGCCTGTAGAGCGACCAGGGAGAGAACGTACTGGTGCCACCATCATAGTCATTTTTAGCATTTCTCTCCATTCAGAACTTGATAATCTGTCATGATTTATGATCCACGAGTTGGCTCCATTCAACTTGATTATGTGTATCTTTTTCAGAAAACAGTACCAATGCGTCACAAGGAAGGCCATGGCATCAATGCTCCTCCATCTATGAAATTTGCAATTGACTTTGGGTTCTCTCTCATCCCAGAGAAGTATAAGAAACGCATAAAGGTACTTAACTGCAATATAATGCGATTTTCATTAAATGGTATTTACTGTGTTACATACACACTGATCGTTTTGTAAATACAGAGAGCACTGATATTATTACAAATACGTAACAAAATGTTTCTCTTCAACAGATCCACACCAGCTTAGATGAAGCCCTCAAGTACCTGGATCCCAAAATTATGCCAAAGGAATATGGAGGCGTTATGCCCATGGCAGAAATGATTGGTGAGAAGTTCTTCATATAATTTTCAATTATGCATTTAATAACTTACTTAATGGTGATTAACTCTCCTGCTACCAAGATTTTTCAAATCTTACCATTATCAAGGGAGGGGGTTAATATAATTACCCCAATCAAAATCATACATCAATCTTTCTTAAGCATTTGGAATATAAATAATTTATGTATTATTGATTATAGACTTACAAAAAATGTAGAAATATAAAATAATCATCCTATTTTTAAAAACATGGAATGATTCAAAAGTCCTGTTCCATTTTGTTGAAAACGTAAAGCAAAATTAATGAACTTTAGATATGTTACTGGTGGCACTATAAAGTAACAAATACAATAAATTTAAATTTGCTTTTTTTTCATATCAGGACAAACTTCTTAATGCTACATAATTTTTGATATGGTGGAAAACACATTTACAGGCAATGAATGTCACAGTACTGTAATATAAATTGGAAATCATTTCAGTTAGCTATTGAAAATTAAATATTAGAATACCATAAATACAACCATAAGCAACTCGGTAACGTTTATAATAAAATAAAATGAAATAAAAATATGAAAATAATAAATCGCCACCGGCATAGCTCAGTTAGCTAGTTCTCGTTGCCAAACTTTCAGAACGGCCCCGAGGTTCATTCAGCCTCCTATAAAAATTGAGTACAGGGTCTTTCCCGGGGGTAAAAGGCGGTCAGAGTGTGGTGCTGACCACACCACCTCATTCTAGTGCTGCAGTCATGGAAAGCATGGGGCTCTATCTCCATGCCCCCCAAGTGCCTTCATGCATGTTATGGGGATACCTTTACCTTTTTAATAATTAACTAATATCAATATTAATATTAATACATAAAAGTTATTTTATGTGTTTCGTTGTGGTTATAATTCAAGACTATAATCAGGTAAGTTTTCGGAGTTAGTACTAATAATTTCATGTTATCAAACAAAATACATTTTTAGGTTAGGTCTCATGAATCAATTGTTTAGTTAAACCAATGCATTTCGTATTGCTAGACAAAATACTTGACTTGTTGATTCCTTTCCCATATAGTTTGCCTACGAAAATATGTTACAAATTATTGAATTATTTAGAATAACCTTCCAGCATAAAATATGGTAAGTAAATAAGTAATTTAGTACATAGGATCGTGTGATGTCTGGTAACAGTTGGCAACACTGACAAGACGGCAATATTTGCTGTTTAGGAACTGTTCTTATGTGACCCTCACTATACAATAAGGGAGCTCAAAATTTTATACTGATCTTACTGTGGAGTTGACATGTGTCCCCGGTTTTCATGTAAAAAGTCTAGTAACTTTACATTACAACCTTATGAGTTAGCAGACTGGAAAAGTGATTCTAACCTTAGCTGTACATTTTTTACAATTCATGTTGGAAAATGTTCAGCTAAGCCTCGTGTTAATAACAAATATCAAAATATGATCAATTATTATTCAGTCAATATGGCTTAAGCATTGCATTACATATGAAAGAAAAACATATGAGAAAAGATATTGATGTGTTACATCCTATTTAATCTTGATACAAACATTTTCGCCCCTAATTGGGCATCTTCAGGTGCAAATATAAGTATCATCTAAAATCAATTACAATACAAGCTTTACATTTGAAACTGCCTTGACTAGAATAAAATATGACATAGTGACAATATTATCTATACCAACATTAAATGTCCTGTCAACATATTAAAAACAAATTTATTTTAAAACAATGTGAATGTGCTTAGCTATACGAAGTAGATCCCTTGTATGGTATCTCAAATGTATTGTGTTGTTGCCAATGAAATCATTAAAAATACTAAAGCTATACAAATTAAAATCTAATATTATCAAATGTGGAGTCATAAAGCATGTATAACTAATTTCGTGGAGCAATTGGAATTCTCGTATACGAGGGCACTGAACATTTTACGAGAATTCCAATTGCTCCACGAAATTAGTTATACATGCTTTATGACTCCACATTTGATAATATTAGATTTAAATTTGTATAGTTTTAGTATTTTAATGATTTTATTGACAACGCAATACATCTGAGATACCATACAAGGGATCTACTTAGCATGACTAAGCACATTCACATTGTTTTAAAATGAATTCGTTTTTAATTTTGACAGGACAATTAATGTAGATATAGATAATATAGTCACTATGTCATACTTTATTCTAGTCAAGGCAGGTTTAAATGTAGGCTTGTATTGTAATTGATTTTAGATGATACTTATATTTGTACCTGAAGATGCCCCATTAGGGGTGAAAACGTTTGTATCAAGATTAAATAGGATGTAACACATCAATATTTTTTCTCATATGTTTTTCTTTCATATGTAATGAAATGCTTAAGCCATATTGACTGAATAATAATTGATCATATTTTGATATTTGTTATTACTTAGCTGTATTGTATTGTATTTATTAACATTCCATGGTATTCATACATGCTTACAGCTAGAATATGGAACAAGTCAAAAAACTTAATACTATTATAAAATCTTAATTTATAGTCACAGTCTAGATGAAATATATACAGACGAGATTTACAATATAGTCTACTAGTACAACACAAAGTTTTAGTATCAATTTCAAGTGTTATTGAGTGTCATGAATTCACCTACAGAATAGAAGGCGTGAGAAATTAGGTATTTCTTTAATTTGGCCCTAAATAATTTTATGTTTTGGGTTTCATTTTTTATATCGATAGGGAGGCTATTAAAAATTTTTACTGCCATATAACGCACTCCTTTTTGATAGCACGATAGACTTACCAATGGAGTATGAAAGTCATTTTTTTGACGTGTATTTATGCTATGAACTGTTGAATTAGTTACAAAGTTTTCACGATTACATACGAGGAAGACTATTAATGAAAAGATATACTGACAAGCCATGGGCATTATTTGTAGTTTTTTGAAAATAGTCCTACACAATTCCCTAGATTTGGCACCTACTATTATTCTAATTACTCTTTTTTGTAATAGAAATATATTGTTACTATCTGTGGAATTTCCCCAGAATATTATTCCAAAACTCATTACCGAGTGGAAGTATGCAAAGTATATTGTTTTTAAGGTATTGATATTTACTATCTTTTGCATAGATCTAATAGCAAAACAAGCTGAATTTAGTTTGGGGGTAATTTCTTTAATATGATTTTTCCAATTTAACACATTATCGATTTTTAAGCCAAGAAATTTGGTTGTTGTTGTTTCTAATAGGGATCTATTGTTAATTATTGCGCTAGAAATTTGCGACGTTGAATTTGGACAGGATTTAAATTGAATGATGTTAGTTTTGTTACAATTTAATACTAATTTATTGACTGAGAACCAGTCACATATTTTGAAGAGAATTTCCTCTGTTGAAGATTGGAATGTGTTGGAGTTATTGGCTGTAATTACTATACTTGTGTCATCTGCAAATAATATGGGATGACCTACATCTTTTATAAGGGGGGCAAGATCATTTATAAAGACTAGAAAAAGTAGGGGACCTAATATTGATCCTTGAGGAATTCCATTATTAATAGTTCCCCATGTCGATGTAGATTTCATAGTTGTATTGATTTCAACTTTCTGTTTCCTATCTATGAGATATGAGTGAAACCATTGGTTAGTCTCTATGTCATACTTTATTCTAGTCAAGGCAGTTTTAAATGTAGGCTTGTATTGTAATTGATTTTTAGATGATACTTATATTTGTACCTGAAGATGCCCCATTAGGGGCGAAAACGCTTGTATCAAGATTAAATAGGATGTAACACATCAATATTTTTTCTCATATGTTTTTCTTTCATATGTAATGAAATGCTTAAGCCATATTGATTGAATAATAATTGATCATATTTTGATATTTGTTATTACTTAGCTGTACATGACAGTCACTTTCATATCTAACTTGTGCGTGTGTGCAGCTCTGTGGAAGAAGGAGCTACAGGCAGCTAGAGGGATCCTGCTGTCCCATGACCAAATGGAAGTGTGCCTTGACATGTACAGTGCGAAAGCAAGGGAAGGAGCAGTGTCGGCCTTGAAGGAGGGCTTCACGTGCAAGAAGAACAACGACATGCTGGGCATCACCGGAAGCTTCCGGAAGCTGGAAGTGGATTAACTCACCAGCAAGTGTATTAAAATCGATTAACTTCGCCCTGTTGCCAGATTTCGAGTGAAACAACCCTGTTCAAAACTTAAACCAGCACAATATGCAAGGCTATAGGTGTTTATAGGGTGAAAATGGAGGACATGGTTCAAGGATGTAGCATTAGACATGTAACTCCTAGCGAAGTGCATAAAAGACTTTCTCCTTGGTCACACATTTTGACCTTTGTCTTACCACCAACAAATGTACATTCATATCACACTGCATTATTTCATACCATTATCATTATCATCATCATTATTGTGTTTATCATGTAAGGGCTTTATTGGCTCGATATACTTTCGCAAAGTTCATTTTTGGACATGATACAGGCTGTTTGTAAGTAAGGTTATTGATAGTATTTATGTAAAGTTTCTGTTAATCTTATAAAGAAGAACTTATACAAATAAAGTGACGTTGAAACAGATTACTAGCTGAACAAGTCTGGGCCTATTCAAATTTGTGAACAACCACACTGCAAATTAGACACACAGACTATGAAATTACATCACCATTCCAAATTATATTCATAAATGAACTAGTTTTTTCACTGAAACTTATTATTTATTAAAATGATTTCATCTGTGTGCAGAATTTCACTAGTATTTCTCGTTATGTTGCCATTAGCTGAACTTTCATAAAATCCTATTCAAAAATACGAAATTGCATTTCCACTTTTATAACTAAAGCTACACAAATATTTCGATATACATGCTTTTGTTGAATTGTTAATCAATTACATACTGCACTCAAAAGACGTAAATTTGAAGGGAGGAAAAAGACATTTTCTATATGATGAAACATGACTGACATTTGAAATTAATTTGTAACATAATTTGGGAAAGTTGGCGAACTCTTTGGGCAAGTTGGCAAACTCTTTGGGAAAGTTGGCAAACTCATACAAAGTACTACCAGCCAGCTAATTGCATATGTTTCTGCACGACTCCCATGTCTAGTAGATATATATATATATATATATATATATATGTATGATGTTAATAACGTGATAAGTGTGTGTGTTGAATGTCTGATTGGCTAGCCCATGACAAATTCTGCAGAGATTCTTAAACCAGGTTCTGAAGTGGAAATGAACATTAAAGACTGTTTTGTTATGTCTAGTCGAATAGGCATGAAAGTATTCTCCTTTCAGGTCGATTTGATTTAGAAACAGGACATAAATCAATTACACATCAGGCATTGGTAAAAAAGGGAATGTCACTATCATACCTCCTATATTTTAGGGGAATAAACAATTTCTAATAAAAATCAAAGGTATCTAAATTAACTGCCAGAGAAAAAGAGTAATATTATAAATTGATGGAAATATCAATTTCTTGCTTTGTTCACTGCATTTTTTTTTAATTTGTGAACTATACTGCTTTACGAAATGTAATTTCACTGCAAACAAAAAGAAGACAGTCACATCTACTATCTGGGGATTCACTTTCGTTGGAATTTCCTTTAAATATTTCATACTCTTTGGAACGCAATGATTTTAAAACAGCTAAATATATGCATAAAATTCCCAATACTGTAAGTATTATACAGACTCAATAATGAGAAAAAATTCTATATAGGGATTATCTCTTCCTGAATTTAAATGTTTCGTTACAATAATAAATCAATGACGATTCTTAATTTCAGAATTAAATACAGCTAAACCTCAATTTTAGGGGACCTACGTTAAACATTAAATTTTCACGGTCCCAATATTATTACATATGATTAATGTATTTTTATATTCGCTTTAAAGTTTTTCTCTTTACTGTGAAACCCGCATTTTGCGTTAATAATTACTCTTAAATGATTTTTTTTTAATTTCGATTAATACAAAAATAAATTCAACACGTAAAACACAATTTTTTTAATAGTCAATGACTTGGCAATCCTGCTGCCTCGCCATGTGTTAATAGAGTGGATCACGTGATTCCCACTTCCCCCCCTGCGCGTTCACGGACATGTGTGCCTCGCAAAAAGGAAAACACTTTCTTTTGCAGAAAAAGTTAATACACAAAACAAAAAAGTCTGAGATGATGGGAACATGACTTGATAGGCACCCATCTTTCCCCTAATCTTTTTTACTTTTTTTTTTTTTTTGTAAAGTTTATCCATAATTTAATTATTGTAGCTTTTTTACAAATAAATTGAATTTTTGCGAAAATATTTCAAAATTTTTTTAAACAAAAAAATACCAAACCCCTGTTTAGTGTCATCCCCCATTTAAGATTAATTATTCTGTGTCCCCAGAAAAACGTTAAATAGGGGTTGTACGGTATTTAACTTATAAATCCAAGTAAGAAATGTCGAGAAACAAATTAGATGGGATCTCCAATTTCTCTGTAGTAAAGATCTATAGAAATTACTAATGTTTCCATTATCCATAAACTTATAAATGCTTAAGGGGAGAGGATGGTATTTTTTGGTGGAAAAGAGTAAATTTAAAAAAAAAATTCTTTAAAATACTCAGTGATATGTGTGGAATGCATAGCATAACATTTTGTGGGTATTTGTGCCCTTATCGGATGTTGAGTCACCATTTTTAAACTTCCTACGTTATGGGTTTTTAAATCGCTCACCCACTTTTATTGTTGTTTCCGGTAAATTGCATTTAAAAAAAAAATTTCTTTTAAATACCCTTTGATATGTGTGGAATGCATTGCATAACATTTTGTAGGTATTTGTGCCCTTATCGGATTTGAGTCGCCATTTTTAAACTTCCTGTGTTATGGATTTTTAAATCACTCGCCCACTTTTATTGTTGTTTCCAGTAAATTGCATTTAAAAAAAAATTTTCTTTAAAATACCCTTTGATATGTGTGGAATGCATTGCATAACATTTTGTAGGTATTTGTGCCCTTATCGGATGTTGAGACGTCATTTTTAAACTTCCTGCGCTATGGATTTTTAAATCACACGCCCGCTTTTATCGGTTTCAAGTAACTTCATTTTTTTTTTTGCTACATTGCCAGACGAAAATGGATATAATTTCTGAACTATTAAAGATACATGCATGAAATTTAGAACACTTTTCTCTGTTACAGAATTTCGTTAATTGATTTCATTTTAAAAATACGTCCATTTGTTAGCAAGAAAGGAAATCAGAAAATTGTTATTAAATATTAATTGTTTATTTTACAAACGTAGGGAATAATATCAAAATTCTGTTACAGACAGTTTGTAGAACATGCTTTTGCAAATACATTGTAAAAAACTGTTTGAAACTATCTTTAAAAGCGGTTTAGATATATCGGTTTTAGTACAATCCTGCATTGGGTATACTTCTTTTCAAATTTGGGCCCCCAAATTTTTTTTTTTTTTCAAAATATTTTTATTTGGTTGAGTTTCCACAGTTATGAGCTCTCTACATACACAAAATTAATTTTTTACACAAAATAGGAAAAATGTTTTAAAAAATACCATCCTCTCCCCTTAAACTATAAGTTTACTTTAAGCCTCTTTTATCTGCGTCAAAAAGTACAATAACTACTGCAAACTGAATACTGATTAAACGCAAAACATTTACCCCAACACCTCAACATAATATGCGCTTACTTCAGCTTAATTCTTCGAATGTTCGCGTTCTTAGAAGTTTTTCCACGGATATGTCATCTTGAATCATGCAGCCATTACATTTCTCAGCGTAACGGAATCATTTTCATACAGTCTCCCATGACAGTTGATGTATTTATATCTGCGAATTAACAGAAGTACAACAAAATGAGGAGACTTTGACATGTACCCATGCTCTGCATTGTTATATTTAGTACTATGATCTCTAGACTAAAATTCCTGCTGTTATTTATGTGCTGAACACATAAATGTGTTGTTGTGTACTTACGTGGTACGTCTTGCCTTTTGTAAAGAATAGGTTATGTTATAGTGATATGAAGTTATTTTGTAACATAAAGGTTTAATGAAATACAAGTATTGTGAATGTAATACAAAATAAATACAATATATTTTGAAATCATGAGCCTTCTCTATCAACAACGTACTGTAGGAGGGTGTGGAAGGTTTCCTATGGTTTGCACTCTTCATGAAAGGGCTCCAGAGTTCTGAAATCCCTCCAGGTTGGAGGCAGGGAACTGTGTAGATGGTTGCCGCAGCGTTTGCAGGGGTCGCTGAAGAGAGTGATGTAACTGTGAAACCACGTCTGCAATGCAAAAAACAGAATACCAGAGTAAATAACTGACACAACATCAAACACCCTCATCAATTTGCTTGCTATATGGGTGAATATTCTGAAATGGGTAAATGTATGTCCCGGCTGATTTAAGGAGTTTAATTAACTAACTCTCACATGTTTTAGTTGGAAACAAACTATAATAGGATTAATTTTAAAATTCATAATTAAAAAATAACATCCAAACGTCAAAATGTAACTACGGTCCCTATGTCCCCAACTACATTTTACTCTGTTTTACTAAGTTTTTCTCAGATGATTCGATTTGATTTTATTTCCTCGGCCAAGATTATAAAAATAAATAGTTGTTGTCGTTGTTTTCTAATGCCAGGCGTTTGACAAAGTCATTTGACCTCTTGCACGCCAATATTTTTCAAAGATATTATCAAAGTCAGCTACTGAAGCACAGATTTCGAGGTGTTCAGAATCCATTTCTTGGTTTGAGTTGCACAATGGGCAGTTAGGGGACTGACATATTCCAATTCTATGCAGGTGTTTAGCCAAACAGTCATGGCCTGTTGCCAATCTAAATGCAGCTACAGACGATTTTCGTGGTGAATCGGGAATGAACTGTGGATTATGACGCAGAGAGTTCCATTTTTTCCCTTGAGATTGTATAATCAAATTTTGTTTGTTGAAGTCTAAGTATGTAGATTTAATAAATCTTTTCACAGAGTAATACGTAGATTTAGTAACAGGGTCGACCTGGTTGGCGAGTTGGTATAGCGCTGGCCTTCTATGCCCAAGGTTGCGGGTTCGATCCCGGGCCAGGTCGATGGCATTTAAGTGTGCTTAAATGCGACAGGCTCATGTCAGTAGATTTATTGGCATGTAAAAGAACTCCTGCGGGACAAAATTCCGGCACATCCGGCGACGCTGATATAACCTCTGCAGTTGCGAGCGTCATTAAATAAAACATAACATTTTTATTTAGTAACAGGTCTTCTTTGCTAAAGCATCTGCATTCTCGTTTCCCAGGATTCAACAATGGGATGATATCCATTGGAATACAATTCTTTTATTGAGTGATATTAATTGAGAGAGCATTTTAGTTATTTCTGCTGTTTGAGATGAAGGTGTGCGTTTAGAGACTATTGATAGAATAGCTGCTTTGGAGTCTGACAATATAACTGCATTCTTAAATTTATTGATGTAGCATAGAAGGTTCCTGAGACTTTCACTTATTGCAATGATTTCTCCATCAAAACTTGTTGTTCCATATCCAAGAGATCTATAAAGTGAGAAGAGACAGCACGTAACACCTGCACCGGCACCTTGTTCCCTGGAGATCAAGGATCCGTCGGTGTATAAATGAAGCCAGTTTTGTGGAGGGTACCTACTATTAATTGTCTCTAAAGACAATTGTTTCATTATTTCAGTGTTTACTTCTGATTTCAGTATTTCTTCTGTTATATTTAGATTATACTCTATATTTAATAGAGTTAAAGGGTTTGGTTTAATTTGTAAGTTTTCTTTTAAATTCGGGAGACTGATTTTCTTTTTTAATTCTTGCAAAATTTGAAGGTCCTACACAACCTTCAAGTGTTGAATGTTCCCTTGAGAGATGGTATTTTGTCAAAATCAGTCCGCATCCAAAAATCGTCGTGGAATTACAAGACATAAGCTCTACAGTTAAGAAAAACCCCCAACATGAATCCAACCAAGTAATCTTCCCAAGTAAGACTCAACTATGCTTAAGCTTAGCCTCACTTAACTTACCATAAATGACTTCACAGCCAACTCTGGAAGAGTGGGGGAGTAGAAGTGAAGCATTGCAGCATGGGCATTCTCTGTAACTTTCTTGAACACTTTGTGACGTGATTCAGTCCACAAGTCCAGAGTCTCGCCATGACCCTTCACCACCACCCACTCTATCATCAAGCCTTTGAATGCCATCACTGCCTTGAGAACGCGCCCCAAAGAGATCTGTAATCAAAATACCCAGTGAAGGGAAAAGAATACATAAACTAGGTGATTAAATTATTGTAACTGGATATTTGAGGTTGTGAACCTCCTGCATGTAACCCTGTCAACTTTATATATACTCCTCTATATAAACACTGTTATACCAGGTCTGTTTCTTGACAAGAAGCAGAATTGTATAATAGTAAAACTTCGTTTATATACATTTTTCACATAGACATTTTCGCTAAACTGAAGAATTTACTATGGTAGCTTTGAACCGTAACCTTACAGTTACGACCAAATTGAGCTAAATACACAATATAGCCAATATAAGGACATGACGTTGATCTGTGGTGTCGTTAGAAGGAGAAAATTGTTTTTTTTTTCTCTCTACCTGCTTCGTTCTGAACATTACTGAGAGATAGCACCACTGTTAGCGACAAGATGTATTTGCGTAAATATTGCGAGTAGATTACGTGGCTTAGGTGAGGGCCTCGTGACAGGAACAGTTTTGCTTTGGCACATGCGTGGACCTCTCATGCAGTAGCAGTGTGATCCTTACTTGAATTTATTTTCGTGTGTACATTCCAGATCAAATCAAGAAGATCCCTTCTTGCTCCGGTTACACATCTTGCATATTATAGGAAGGTTAGGTTTGGTTAGTTTAGGATTTTATTAACCAAGTCCACGCATGTGCAGACAGCCAAGATGATCCTGTTGGTCATGGCCCTTATGACAATTTTTGTTTCGTAATATTGTTAAACAATAATATGATGAAAGCGGTGAATAATTTCATGGCCACTAAAAGTTTCCATCATAAAAGTCGAGATATTTTCTCTAAACCACAAATAAAACGGCAACGCGGTCATAAATACGTACTTAACGCTTTGGTGACCATTAACCGGACATTTACTTTCCTTCATTTCAATGATATTCCCTGAAACACACTCCCCCCCCCCCCTTTATTTCGTTGTGATAACTTACTTTTAAGATCTCACTACATCTGCATTTTCTTTTGGTGCATTCAAAACAACGCAGTTGTACTGCATAAACCTTGCACTTGATTAAGGGAGTGAATTATTTAAGAATATAGTCGCGCATTTTACTACCACCATTTCGATTGTCTTTTGTTTGACACGGCTCAGTACGGCCCGGTGACTAGTGGCTAGCAAGCAACGTTGACTACCGATGTTGGTCTACCGTGCATATTATCCAGTTGTTCCACATTTTTCAGTGACATCTTAGGAGTAAAGTCTTTAATATCATTAATCCAATGCAAAATATAACTATGTGATGTGTTCAGAATATGGAAAAAAGAAGGAAACACAAATTAGCTTCAGAAATGAAACAACAAATCACATTCCAGAAGAACAAAAATATATTGCTTATGGTAAGCCAGCAAACACAATTATAGAGACAAAGAGTAAAGGAATGGATTGAAATGCAACGAAAAATAAAAGAAAATAGGCCTATAATAATATGGGTCTTTAAAAAAGGTACTACTAGAAATAATTAACTACAGTAAGAATGTCTTAGATGATAATCATAGTCTTAGATGATTTTGTTTGGCCTGGCTTCAACAGTATCTAATATTTACCTGTAGCAATGCATTAGTAGCAAATGGCCTGGTTATATTGACGTTCATATCGTTGAACAACCGGTCGATGGTGTTTATGGCGGAGTCTACAGTCCTGCAACAAACATAAAATAATATTCAATACGTGATGTTTATTCCAAAACAACCTTTCATAAGCTAGAATTATACATTTATACATACTGTACTGAGACGTTATGGCTGCTGGTCTGAGTTCGACGTCTCTTGGCACTGCTAGAGTTGATATATGAACGCTTCAATGAGTTCTGGCTAAGCAGTGTTGCAGCAAGGCTTCCATACTCGTGAACCTGTGAAGGAGGCACGTATCAGTTAAATGCTGTAAACTAGTTTTCATAAATACAAAATGATAATCTCTAACATCTGTTGTATCGAATTTCTGCTGGTTAGTGAGATCAGAAACTGGACGAACTGTATTCCTGGCATACTTAAGATCGACTACTTGAGTTTGTACACAGTTGAGTTGTTACTGTGGTGCTAGTTTGACACGTGATTCAACGTGTAATATTGAGGAAAATGGTGAGAATTCGATGTACTCGTAATTTAGAACAGAGAATATTCGTTTATGTGAGAAAACATTCTTGCAAGAGGAAATTTCGTCATAATTATTCTGGGACACACGTTCAATCATCACAAACAATTTTAAGTTCGTGAAAAAACTGCGAACACGTGGCTTTCTTTGTGGCTTTTATTATTGGCTATTCTTAACCTTTTAACTGCTGACTTTTTTTGCTACCTGCCAAACCCTACTTGCAATAGAATATAGTTCTTTCGACTCCTAACAGAAGGCAGAACATTGTCTCTTAATTAAAACCATGTTCTGAGATTTCATTCTATGCTTTGGATGCCGTGTTTTTATTGCGCCACCAGCACCATCAGAGTGATGGTCAATGCAAGAATACGTAATGAATTTGTTCACTGTTACTCTGATGGCCTACACAGCAAAAAGGTTAAACAGGAAGGAATATAAAGGATTTAAAGGAAAATATTCGTCAAGCAATTCTTGCAATACAACAAAATGAATTTCACGAAGTTTCCCCAAAATCTTTTCAACAGAAATGATTATATTTAAGAGAAGAGGATGAACACTTCGATCACCTGTTGAGTACCATTTGATTACACTGGTCAAAAGCCATTTAGTACCAAAGACAAAACTTCTCACTAATTTCGACTTGCTGAATTAAAAAAAAAAAAAAACTAGTAAAATGTTCCATCACTTAGGGTGCTATTCATACACATTTCGCTAGCCCATGCTATGAGCGTGCTACACAGGATTCATATCATATCATATCATATTACTAACACTGGTTTATGAATACGAAAAACGTTAGTTCGCTGATCATCCACTGAAAGCCCGCGCTAAGAATGTCTATGAATGCGGAAGAGTTTTTGAGACACACAGTCATCGATATTTTTTAATATATTTTTCTTCAAAATTCAAATTATTTCGCGTTTAACACATTTCTGAACAAATATGACAAAGCTAGCATATTAAAAATAACATTAAGATGGGTAGACCACCTTAAGGAACCATTTTTACTGATGCAGAAGTTGTTTCACTGCTCTGTCAGAATGGCTTTTTGAGAAGTGAAATAGGATATATGTTATGTTTTATTTAATGACGCTCGCAACTGCAGAGGTTATATCAGCGTCGCCGGATGTGCCGGAATTTTGTCCCGCAGGAGTTCTTTTACATGCCAGTAAATCTACACTAACATGAGCCTGTCGCATTTAAGCACACTTAAATGCCATCGACCTGGCCCGGGATCGAACCCGCAACCTTGGGCATAGAAGGCCAGCGCCAACCAGGTCAACGAAATAGGATATATGAATTTGCTTTAGTTTAATTGCAAACTTAAGTTGAGGTGGTATTCTATTTCGGTTCCGGACAATTGGCCACAGAAAATTGGTAACTGGGACAATTCGCCACAGATAGACAATTAGCCACACTGCGGTACAAAGATAAATCCATGACTTCCAGAAGCTCAATATTGTGCAAATTAATACAGAGATTAATAATTGTAAATTCCACTAAGTATGTAAATTGCTATGTACAGTACATAAAATTTGGCTTCAACTCCATTTTTATTTCCTCTAAGTCTCGTGTACATGTAGCCAAGATATATTAATTTGTCAGAGCCTCTTTCTGATTTTGTGAAGCGAATTTCTTCCGCCATAGTTCCGAATTAGATTACAGCTTCCGGATTTGTCTTGTGTTACCATAGGAATATATTATAAATTGTTGCGAATTTGAGTATTACCTTCATAAATTACAAGTTGTAGCGAATTTTAGTAGGTATATGGCCAATTGCCTTTCACCAGTGGCGTAGCGTCAATGTAAGCTAAAAAACTTAGCTTCCCCAGTTAATAATAATTTCATAATAAATCTGCAGTTTATGGAGAAAATTATTTATTAATTTTAATAGAATTTATATTTACGCGTTAAATATTGTGATGCGGCAGCTCAGGATGATTTGTGATGCAGCAGTAAGCAAGAAGCCTGCACACACCAGCTTCCAAGCAGACTGGTTTCTTCTGTGTAATCCACCCCGCAGATTTTACATCCCTTTCTAACTAAACTACCCTAGTCGCAAGGCTCGCAAGAAGCTAGCTTTAACATTTAAAATAAGTAGTTTCCGAGTTATCCCTTTTCGTCAGTTGTGTTCAGTTGAAGTGTTAGTGTGCATTGTGGCTGATATAATAAATAATGAGCGAAATAACAGTTCCTGACACTAATTTACTTGAATTTTTTTAGGACAATTGTATTATCAAGACTGACTTACGAACAAAAGTGTGATTTAAAAAACAAATGACCGAGTCCCTTGCTGTCAATGAAGGACACAACCAAAAGACAGACGCATACTTACATACTGTATCTATTGACTGTTAATATTGTGATTTCTCTAAGTATGACAGGGAGTGAGCTAATGTTATACGTTTACGTGTCTATTTGTTAAGAGATGTGTAAACCGTGAAATCATATTTTACTACGTACCAATTGAGGTCATGCCTTATTGGTTTTACTTACGAGGTTCCAATCAATCTTCGACTGCTGACTTGACATTGACTACAATTTATTTTAAGACTGTATTTTTGTAATACGTTTTCTCATATTGCATGAAAGACAACTGGAGTTAGCTTCCCCTGCTCAAAATTTCATGCTACGCCACTGCCTTTCACACGAATTTTAATGTGTGGGTAATTGTCTTTGATACAAATTGCAATTATGTGGCGAATTGTCTTTGATACGAATTTCAATTATGTGGCGAGTTGCCTCTGTCGCTAATTTTCTGTGGCGAGTTGTCCCCAACCCATTCTACTTGAGACGTGAATTTTCTTTTCAGCATGCCTTCCAATCAAGAACTTGTATTACAGGATACAGAGATATTTAGCCTACGCACTTTGTCAGTCCACTTGTAGCTGTTCACCAGTTGTGAGTACAGAGCCTGTCTGTCCTGCGTGCTCTCCTGGCTCAGGTATGCAGTGTTGCCCAGGTTAAACGGGCCTGGAGGTGCAGATAAACTGTTTACAGCTTGCTCCACATCCCTGCAAATGCACATACTGTGTAATCACGTACCGGTATTTCTTTGCTTGAAGAACATTTTATACTAAAAGAAAGTGCCAATAATTTATTTTGTGTGCACAAGATTGGAATTTTGGAATAAGAGGGAAAGAAAGGTATCAATGTTCTGAACTTCATCCCATAAATAAGCTAACACTAGACACAATGAAAACTTAATTTTAGTTCATTCTAAAAGTCCTTTTTCTGCTTACGCAGACCGAGATATTTTTATATATTAGCATGTCACCAGATTATTATTCGTGATATTAATCCGCTTACCTAAGATTGATATTCACTGTACTAAGTAATTCCTGTAATTCAAATAAAAACTTGGTATCGCGCCCATCTTCGCCGTGATCGGCCCTCAAGCCATTTCCGAGTGTTTCAAAAACTTGACCCACACTCGACCGTAAAACTTTTAAAGAATTCAATGCCGTATAAAGTGCTGCCTCCATTATGAAATCAGCGGTATTCGGATAACCAAAGCTCTCATTAAAACTAATTTTTACTGAAAATATGTGACAATTCCAAAGCGAAAATTGCCGAAGCTTTTAAAGCATAACACAAGCAAGTTTCCTCAAATTCCTAATCAAGCGTAACGGCACGATATGCATCAAGTTAGCCGGGGTAGAAATCAGGCTCGGCGGAGTGGGAACCAGGGCTGCCAATATAGTGACTTTTTCCACCAACTCTAGTGATTTAGTATAGGTATGTCTTTCAAAATGAGATAGGAACCGTCTTTGATTGTGTCGCATTATAGAAATTAGCTCCTACCTTTGCGAGTATCAAATGTCACTAACCTGGAGTTGTGACTGGGCCCAAGTGCTAGTGCACTAATCTTCCATTCAGGCAGCCCGAGTTCGATCCCCAGGCATGTCGTGATGAAATTTGTGGTGGACAAAGCAGACGTTGCAGAGGGTTTTTTCTTGGGGTATTCCCATTGGGAAAATCTGAAAGATTGGTGCAGCATCGAATGCACATATTATAGGGGAAGTGGGCAAAGAGAATCAGCCTCTACACCATTTTTTAACATTATGGGCTCCCGTTTTCCTTTATAATTTCACCAACACCAGTAGTACAGGTTTCCAATCCTGATGCAGGAAGGGCTTGGACCTCTGCTCTGAAGCATACCAGGAATGTCTAAGAATGGGACCTGGCTCAGTATTATAAAAATTACTAAACAGTAGCACCGGTACCAGTAGGTTTGACTATATAGGGGATATTTAAGTTTAAACAAAAAAAATTACACCTGAGACACATTTTAAAATACCTAATAACATTTTATAGGTATAATTTTACATCAAAATTCCTGTAAAATCTCATTTTCTACATTGCATAAGTACAATAATTTATTTAAATTATTTCCTTTCAGAATACTAGAAAGAGTTAGTAGCAACATCCAGTAAATTATATTCCTTAAAAATATTTTCAATACACTATGATGGCATTCAGTTGCATATTCGTATTATTAACAAATATTTATTTGAAAATTTTATTGTATTTTCCCTTTCACACGAAATGAATTTCCTTAAACAAAATGTCCATTCTGTGTTCCTTACTATAAGCACAATTGATGGCATAGGTTGATAAAAAAAATATAAATTAAATCTTCTTGAAGACTAGAATTAAGTAAAGAGATTAATAATGAAAAGATACAATTGCATACTCCTTCCAGTAACATCGAAATTGAAGTCTTGATACAAAGAAAAAAAAAAAGACACACACACACAAATGTGGCTTCATTTTTAAACTGTTAATTAGAATAAAAAGGAATCCTATTAAAAAATTTTCTCCCAACAAAAATAATGGAAAGGTTAAAAAAAAGACAACCATAGTCCAAAAACATAAATTTTCAGAAGAAACAAAAAGCTAACTGGCGTGGGTGTTGTTGACAATTCAAGTATGAAATTCATCATACCATTTTTTAGGTGTTGTAAAACTTGGGAAAACTGAAGTACATTTATAACTTAAATTGCCTTATAGATATACATGTGTAAATGTAGGTAACTGTGGACAATGGTTGTTTTAAGGAAAAATACTCTGTTGTGGCTGAAATGTGCCCTTTTTTTGCTTATATTTCTTCCATGTGATTACTTCTGCATCTAAAGATGACTCCATAACTAATATAACAATTTACGTGCTGAAGTATTTTTCTCCATGGTGGTTTTTGCCATGTACAGTAGTGGCAAAAAAAATCGGACCGACCTGTGTAGCTGATTTCAGAGCCTTGTTCACTCCAGAGCACAATAAACTGGTAACTAAGACTTTCGTGGTTCAAATCCTGCCTGGGAAGGAAAAAGTTTTTGTTCCTTATTCAAATTTATCCCCAATACTTTTCGATTGTAGCGATATTTTACTACTTAATCAACTTATTATTCCCAGAACATGAATTTTACTAGCAATCGAAAAGTATTGGGAATAAATTTGAATAAGGAACAAAAAAAAAAAAAAAAAAAAGAAAAGTTTCCTTTCCAGGCAGGATTCGAACCACGAAAGTCTTAGTTTCCAGTCTATCGTGCTCTGCAGTGAACAAGGCTCTGAAATCAGTTACAAGGGTCGGTCCGGTTTTTTTTTTTTTTGCCACTACTGTACATAAAAAGCAATGCTACTAATCTACTATAGTGACTACACATTTGAATTAATTTAATTTGCAATATAACGATGTTATTAGTTTTATGTATTTCAACTAATTAGGCCTATATAGGGCCTAAACTTTTACTTTTGTTACATTTACTGTATGTTAGATTATATTTCCTTTGAATTATTGATGAAGTCTCAAAAATAATATATTACAGCCTAATCTATACAGAAAAAGTGCATGATGCAGTGTTTAAATTCATGTGGATAATAATTCAACTTCAAAAGAGAGTAAAGAATAAGAATACTGTATAATACATAATACATACTACTTATCGTTTTTATTTCAATACAACCCAATACGAGGCGCCAGGCAGCATTGACAACGATATTGAACATAGCTTGGATATTCTTGAAAAAAGGAATGAGGAATTTTAAAAATAATTTATAGAAATGGGGAAAAATTGTATTTTTACAATCTTTTTGACATTCTGGGACAAATACAGGGACATCATTTTATTTTTACTTCAATTTTTAGTGTACCAGAGTTTTTTAATGTACTTCACTCCCATCCCCTCTACTATGTAGTAAACCTCCCGTCCTCCACACAGAACCAAGGCCGCATAGGCAGTACTGAGTGAGTAAATATAATATGTTCCAGTAATATGATCGCATTTTCCAGTGAAGAAAAAGCATTCAATATTGAATTATATCTTCGCACAGATACTGTGTCCATTTGGTTACGTCACATCCCCCACCCACTTCTGCTTGCCCCTCTGTAAAGGCTAGTGGGCTGGGAAGTCTTAGCTCTTTTCTGAAAACATTTGCTGTTAGGAATCGGACGTGTACGTAATATTATACAACTGTTTAAAATAACTTAAATAAAAGGGCTTCGTTAAATAATTAACTGTCACGTGATTTCCTCCCTTTCTACAACCCTACGACATAACCACTTAGACGGACAGAGTAAATTTATCTGTGCGGATTGGGCAGAATTGAATTTACAGCACTTAAGGTACTCTGTTATAGAGTAGGTATAGAATTATTCTAACATGAGTTACTGGTTTTAGGTACGAAGGACGAAACTGGAAATACGAATTGTGTACAACATAGCGCGATAATATGCAAAAAAAAAAAAAAAAAAAAAAAAAAAAAAAAAAAAAAAAAAAAAAAAACTGAAGCCAGTATCGAAATGAACGGCCATCATTTTCAATGATTTGTTTAAATATCCATATTTTGATTATTTTTCAATTTAAAAGTATTCTCTATATTTTATGCTAATTTGCTGTAGACATATTATACACTGCACAATGAATATGTCAGTATAGATAGCTCAGTTCGTAATGCTTATTGTTAATACTGTACAGTAGTACATTTTGATTAAATAAAAACCTAACGAAAATGATCAAACTGAGAATCGTGATATTTCCTAGTTTACGTAAATGGATGCACTACTTTTCGTCCCTCCTATACCTAATAAAGTGATTTGTTTGCATTTTACGCTAATACCATCAAACTCGTGGTGGGAATATAATGGTGAAGCAGTGCGCAGTCTCGCCTGTGCTCGTACTACGTGATGACGTCACGCGGGAAGCACTGCGAACTCCCTCGCAGCTTGCTAGCTTAGCTCAGCTCAACTCCGTAAGGTTTTGGAAGTGGAGTAGGTTAATTGATTATGAATACCAAGAAATCAGAATCAAATATGGCATTTTATATTACTTGTTAGTAATTAAATACACTAACTTTTATTAATTCTGTATGTTTAAAACATAAAACAATTTTAAGCACAAGAGATGGATACAGTCACCCCATTCGGAATTTAAAATAACAACATGCGTCGAAAAAAATCTGAATCTAAATTTAAAAAATAATAAACAAGTTCATCAAAATTAAGATGTAACAATTCTTCAGTTCGTCTACAATAGACCTACACATTATATTTAACAGTAAATAATATTGAAACAGCAGTATAATTTGTGAGA
This sequence comes from Periplaneta americana, assembly GCF_040183065.1. Lineage (NCBI taxonomy): Eukaryota > Metazoa > Arthropoda > Insecta > Blattodea > Blattidae > Periplaneta > Periplaneta americana. The sequence goes on along the minus strand of NC_091130.1, from coordinate 10,122,397 downwards.
TAAAAATAACTATAAGGCTACCTACTAAAATTAATTTTACAGTACACATTCAGTTTGTAACAAATAGGGCATGTTTCACCAACCTTCACTAAGATTTTAACGATTCATTAATCTATTTACTGGTTCATTAAATCATTTTTATATCTCATCAAGCATCTTTAGCCTAACGAACCAGTAAAACTATCATTAAATTTAGTGATAGAAATTTTCGTCTTTAAATTTTTAATGGTTCATTAGTTGCAATATAAAATGGCGGAACGTTTCGACACAGAATTGTTATATCTGGAACTGCTCGAAAATTAGGAGTCAGATGGAGATAATGTTAACTGTTTAAGAAACGATAATTTTGAAACTTTGAATTATACAAAAATTCACGAAAGATACTGCGTCACGAAGATCGTGGTACTCAAAATTTTAGAAGAAATTGACCATAAGTTATAATAAAAACAGCTGAGACAAAGCTGAAAACTAGTCAACTAGGTAACATACAATTGAGTTTTTATTTTAACACATGAAAGTGGTTATTATAACTACATACCTAAGAAATATTAGTAAATTAATACACAATGTGCATTAAAACATAACAAAACTTAATTGGTATATTAACTTTCATTTATTATAATTATATTATAACTAGCGATAAGATATTTTTGCACTGGCTTTAAAATAGAAGCGAAAGAACTGGATTCATGGAATTTATAATCGTTTTATTTCCAAAGGAAATTTCATTTTTCAGCAGGATAACTACCCCGCGCACATCGCCATAAATGTTCAAAGACGGTTCACGGAAAGGCATGAGAAAGAGGAGGATTGACAAATATCGAGACAGCCTACCTCAAAATCCAGATCAGTTGTGGGATCAAGTTCTGGCTACCTGGGAAGATCTCGCTGAGGACCAGAACTATTTCAGCGATCTGATGGACTCAATGCACCGAAGATGCCAGGAAATAACAGACGCCAGTGGCATGTGGACAAACTATTAGATCCACATGCGTCTTTTTCTATAATTTGTTTGTTTGTCTTTGTTGTATTTCGGGAAGAAAATTGATCTCCCAGGAGTTTTCTTAATTCTCCTAGTGGAGCCAGAGTTGCGAAATAATTCGTTTCACTACAAAAAATAGAAAACCTAGAGGACATCGTCGACCAGGAAGACCGTTAAGAAGACTGCTAGATGGGGCCGAAACAGGTCTACAGAGGCCTAATTCGTGAAGGATGATGATGATGATGATGACAAAAAATAGAAAATGAAGAAAGGTAACATGTGTAAAAATTAGTTAAGTTAATAAAAGAAATAGTTCTCATCGAGAATCGAACTCGGGTTTCAGATTTGACAAGCCAGCACGCTAATGACTGCTCCACCACAGAGACGTGACGTATTAAGCGTTACGAGGCATATAATAGATGCTCGGCTTGAAATTTACTGAGACAGCGCTTATAAACGTACTCGTGTAAATCGCGGCCAAAATTTCAACATTTTCACTACCAAGAGACACAACAAAACTGTTTTCTAATGCTGTACACAATTTGCAATATAGTAGACTGTGGTTTCGTATAAAGATGTTCTGATATAGTTATGAAAAATTCATAGATCGCATTTATTTATCCTTAATGAGCCATTACTTACTGTTCATTAAATGTTAAGAAAATTTGGTTGTGAGCAGCTCGCATTTTAGTGAAACGTTAAATATTTTAATGTTCAGTAGTTAATGTTTCATTTGGACTGATTTACTGGAAGTTGGTGAAACCGGCCATAGATGTAGTTTTGCTAAATGTACTGTGGTAATGCTCAAATGTCACTGTGTGATGTGAGTTATTCCAAGTACATCATCGATTTAAAAATGTGTCACATTAATAGCATTACTGATACAAGAATAACATTCAATATAATATAAACAAAGAATTAACACCGTGCACGTACACACAACAGCTATTTGTGTTGTTCTGCGGTGCGAATTAGCGCGCCGCTGCTGCTTCCCAAGTGACGACATGCGCAGTAGAAAACGAGTTTGAGTCAACCGTCTGCTACACCATTATATTCCCACCACGATCAAACTCAGGTCGTGGAAGGAGGAAGGGGGTAGCAAACAGTGTTTCCGGTTCTCAACCGTTAATCCAAAGGTATAGCCAGGTTAATATTAGAAATGTTAGTAAAATAAAATGATGTCCCTGTATAACTCAATCCAGGACACAGGCTGTACCATTAAAATCCAGAACAATCTTGGGAAATCCAGGATGTCTGGCAACCCTGGTTGAAGATATAAGAATAAAGTACATATTCCCAATTTCACTCCAAAAAACATAACATTTTAAAATCTTCAAAAATAATGTAAAAGAGCGACTTGGAATTTTGGTGGAAAAAGAAAGGATGTGATGAACAAGGAATCATGTAATGAATTTAAAAGTTCACTTCTGCAATAACACTCAAAATTCATATTTAATTACATCAGACTTTACATGTTCATAAGGAATATATTATGTATAATATGGCACTTCCGAAATAAATACAATCATTTCCTGATCACAAGCTCAATGAATGCACTACAATAACAGCCTACTAAATTCAGTTCCTCAGTCCTCTTTGTGGTACTCCATAGTTGACTTCAACAGTCAAATTAAAATTAAACATCTTTAAATAAATATATATCTTTAAAACATAACTGTCTACTCTAAATAAAAACTGAACATCAAATGTTCCTGCTTGGATTGTGAATTATTAGCTGCCTTATAGACCAGAATTCTTATCATCAGGAAAATAAATTATGTATTGTATGTTTTAAAACTATCAATCTCACATTTGTGTTAGAACACATAAACTTATATTGATATACTTGCTTCCCTGAGAAAACCTGAGATCAATTAAGGAAACAAGACCATTAAAATCAGCTTTATATGCTAACCCTCATTTTATGATTTCAAAATTAGTTGGCAAAAATCTAATACACTGAAACTTCTCTTTACGAATACCTGTCAATAAAGAACACATTATATTTCCCTCCAGAATTACAAACATTTTAATGAGAGAATACCTTCTCAGTAGTGGACAATCTCTGTAATGGATATGGACAGCTATATAAACATATCTTTTACTTCAAAATTTCTCAATAGCGGACACACAACACAATAAAAACATTCTCAATTATCTGGTAATCATATTAACATTTTCGTAGTCCTTAGGATGCCTCTCGTGTGACTCATAATTTCCTTCTCTGGCAACAGAGTAGTCATTCATTGCAGAGTTTCTATTCCCTTGTCAGAGGCCGCCATTTTTGTGAACACTGTAATGTGGTCGAGCTAGTTCTGCCAGCGAATAGGGATTATAAAGAATGGACACTTCGCGTCGGTACCTTTGATGTAGCCGGACCGATTTCAATGACCTTCAAGCCAGCTAGAGCGTCAGATTCAGCTTTCTCCCTAGAGTTGGCGCTGACATCAAACCAGCTAGCAGTCGACACAGCGGAAATATAACACATAATTAATACATCTAGGTATATTATGTACTCAAATAAAATAAACTGGATCCATAAAATAAAAAATCCTTCATTAACTGTAATATCTAGACTCTAGAGTTCCTTTATAATGAGAGTTGAGACGTTGACCCCAACAATTAAAATATGTAGTGATTTGATAGCGCTGAAAATGGAAAAACAAAACTCTTACGAGAAATAAAACCATATACCTATATAATATTATATATAAATATTAAACGAATTCGATACTTAATTTTATAATGTATTATATTATTTTATAATATAATTTATGATATCTGAAATATAAAATATTATTATTACAACTAGTTTGTCACTGAGAAATAAGGAAAAGCTGTTAACTTGAATTTATTTGAAGCAAAGCATTACTGGATTATGCAATGAGGTAGGCGATGTTTGCATCCTGTGTCTCAACTCTATTATCTTAGCGTATGCTCGATTACACTACCTCTAGCGCTTGAAAGTGGAACTAGCCGCTGGCACACAGAGAAAAAAAACACAGGAAAATTCGCTCAGTGTCCATTCTTTATAATCCCTATTCGCTGGTTCTGCTGACAACCTTAGTTGGCTAAGTGCTAACGTGAAGCCCGAGGACTTAAATGAACCTCTGATGCAGAAATACAGGATGTATCTATATATGAGCCATTCAGAGCAGAAATGGTGTAAGTCAAAAATGGGTAATGAGGGTTAAAGTAAACATTCTGTGAAATATAGCGCAAAGTAACAATTAATAGTCAATTTATTTAAACTATTAGTAGTCAGTGGATACCAAGAAGGACATATTAATTGCTACTTTGCGCTGTATTTTATAGAATTTTTACTTTAAACCTCACTACCTAATTTTGACTTACACCACTTTTGCTCTGAACGGCTCATATGTATCCATAAATGTGGGCGCATATTCCTGACATCAAAACAACAAAAGTTCATATGAACATGGGTCCGCAAACATTTCGTTAGGGAGTTATGAAAGGAATTTCCTGTAGTGACCCCTGATTCCTACTTTCTTCATTACAGTTGGTCATGAATTTGTTTTGTTTTGCCTGACTGCCTTTTGTTCTGTTTCGTGTTATGGATATGCAATACATATGGGCTATTCCATCTCAAATCGACCGAAATATAGAGAAAATTGACCTTGCAATTTTTAAATACAATGAAACTTTTTCTGTCCATAGACAACTATCCAGACGCTTGAGATGGGCAGGGCATGTAGCACGTATGGGCGAATCCAGAAGTGCATATAGAGTGTTAGTTGGGAGGCCAGTGGGAAAAAGACCTTTGGGGAGGCCGAGACATAGTGGGAAGATAATATTAAAATGAATTTGAGGGAGGTGAGATATGATGGTAGAGACTGGACTAATCTTGCTCAGGATAGGGATCAATGGCGGGCTTATGTGAGGGCGGCAATGAACCTCCGGGTTCCTTAAAAGCCAATAAGTAAGTAAGTAAGACAACTATGATACAATGCTTTGTGCAAAGTTTGAGGCATCAGAACTTCATAGTGTTTAAATTAAAAATATTTTTATTTATCGTATTTTCATAAAATTACCAACTTTAAACTGTTGTGGCTCCGAAACCTTTCACCCAATGATCAAAATCATGGTTTATTTTGATGCTGAAAAGTTAAAGTTTATATTGACATGCACTGAATTCTTACACTCTGTTGTTGTTTTCTAATGCCAGGTGTTTGACAATAAAGTCATTTGACCTCTTGCATTCTAATTCAAAGATATTGTAATGGTCAGCCACTGAAGCACAGATTTTGGGGTGTTCTGAATCCATTTCTTGATTTGAATTGCACAATGGGCAGTTAGGGGACTGAAAAAAAAAATGGTTTATTTAATGACACTCGCAACTGCAGAGGTTATATTAGCATCACCGGTGTGCCAGAATTTTTGTCCCGCAGGAGTTCTTTTACATGCCAGTAAATCTATTCACCTGAGCCTGTAACATTTAAACACACTTAAATGCCATCGACCTCGGCCAAGATCGAACCCGCAACCTCGAGCATAGAAGGCCAGCGCTATACCAACTGCGCTACCAAGGGCGAATAGGGATCTGATATATTCCAATTCAAATTCTATGCAGGTGGTTGGCCAAACAGTCTTACACTCTAAAAAGTCACTATTCATTATTCTAAGCCATTTTATCAATTTTATTCTGCAATGTACAAAGATATGTCTGCATCATAATCCACAGTTGATTCCCGATTTACCACGAAAATCGTCTGTAGCTGCATTTAGATTGGCAACAGGCCATGACTATTCGGCCAAGCATCTGCATAGAATTGGAATATATCAGTCTCCTAACTGTCCATTACGCAACTCAAACCAAGAAATGGATCCAGAACATCTCAAAATCTGTGCATCAGTGGCTAACCATGACAATATCTTTGAAAAATATTGGAGTGCAAGAGGTCAAATGATTTTATTGTCAAACGCCTGGCATTAGAAAACAACAACAACAAAGATACGTCAATCAATTTAATTTGGACAAAGATTTAAGTTTAGATAAACAATGGTGAAAATTCTTCAATTCCAACAGTTCTGCGAGCTCTGAAACTTTCTGAGAACTCTTAAAAATATGTCAATTCTATTTACTTATCCCCAGTCACAATGAAAGTGCTGAGAGAGTATTTTCTCTAATATCTGCTCAATGGAAAAAGAACGAAATTACATGCTAATAGAGACAGTCAGAGACATCACGGTAAAATATAATTTCAAGGACATATCCTGTGAACAGTTCCATAGTTATTTGCTACAAGATATGTTTGTCTCTTCATGCTCTTCTACACAAAATAGGCTCCACCGATAAGTACAGATGTAATACTGATCCAGCAACTAGTGAGAAAACTAAGATGAGCCACTGTTTTTATCTTTAATTCTGTTCATACCAATTTTTAAAAAGTTCTCCTTTTTTCAGCAATCTCCTCTTATTTTAGATTCCATGTTCTCCTATAGAATTTCTTCTGATGGTAACCCTACATTAAGTAAATAACTGTCACGTGATTTCCCCCATTTCCACGTCTCTGCGACATAACCACTAATAAGGGAAGGGTTTCGGCTCGAACAGGAATTTTTGGTTAAAAATTTGTACAGACGCTTACCTCACAATGGTGATGAAGTCCGTAAAAGCATTCATTTGTGTAACTCTCCGTTTGGTTGGTATTGGTCAATACACTTCTTTGAAAATGTACATGAGGATTCTCTACAAAATGCACGAAACAGTATGGAGCAGAGCAATAAGCACAACACGCAGAAGCAATGCCTGAACAATCTTCTGAACCACACTCCAGTGCTGAAAAATCAAATCCCACCTGAATTACATTTTTGAAGTTTGAGACTTGTTCACGATTCAAGTAACCAACCAGCTGACTGCCAGGAATACTGAAGCATAGGGCGGTATACTGGAGCAGACAACTGGATATGGAAAACAGAGTGCATTTTCATTATAAACACTCGATTTCCCAAGTTAAGTTCTGGATTCTCAGCAAGAGTCCTTATGTAATCTGTTATCCTCCGAGCATATTTTTTGTATTGTCTAAGGAAATAGATATTCAGAGGCTGGATATATTTAGTTTTTTTAGGTGGAATGATCATACATTCCATGTCCTAGGCTTGGAATGATTCATTTATTAAGATTGCGTCCTTGTGCGCATTCAATGACTCACACAACAGTGTACACTTTTGATTAGTTGCAATATTTTCAGACAGAACGTTGGAGAAAAATGTTCTTAAATGGGCTTTAGACATTTTACCACTCGCACTAGCTTCTAGGCTAGGCTAGGCTAGGCTTACAGGTAAGGTGTTCCATCCCCTTAACTTGTGCAGTGCTCTCCCCCTCTCAACTTGTACAGTGCTCTAACAGACAAACCACACATTACACAAACGAATGCTTCTGGGAGCTTTACAGAGATGTAAAGATGGGCCTGTATACAAATTTTGGATATGAAATTCCTGTTCGAGCCGAAACCCTTCCCTTGTAAGTCGGACAATATGTACAAATTAAAGTTCTCTCCTTAGCAAACCCAAATCAACTAAAAAAAAATCAGTAAGCTTAAAGCTAAGGTAATGACTGATGCATAACAATTACCTATAAATTCTGTCGCATTGATTCGTTATTAGTTTGAAACAACGAAAGGATCTCGTCCTGCAATGAAATATAAGAGAATAAAGAAGTACAAATACAAGCACCTGAATTTTTCCAATTTTCAATTCTATGACTGTCTTAAATTATCCTTCTTCCAGCTAATAAATAAATATTTTGATTCTTAACACACATGTACGTTAAAATCGTAACTACAAAATCTATAATGCACAATTATAATAAATATCCAAGAGGTATGTTTGATGCTCCATTAATCACAGAGATAAATACTTCAATTTTGAAAACACTCAAATAGTATCAGTCTTAAGGGACTAGAACATCGATCTATTAATGAGGAACAATTTTCTACATGACAAGTAGTGTGATCACATATCGCTTGTGTTAACAGAGTTGCATCATTTTCTAGATTGTTCAAATGTGATTTTTATGGACACATTCCACTAATCTTCCCTGAGAAAAAATGGAAATCTTAGAACACCGCGATCGCAAAATGTATTTTCAAATCAACCCTTGAAAACTAAGAAAAACATGAAGTGGGTCTACGAGTTTCCTAAATTTACACCTATCTAATTTTCCCATCAATTTAAATTACTTTCTATTGTAATGTCAACCTATTTTTTTGCGATTTTTAAATGAAATACAATTAAGCTACTAGAATTTTGTTATACATATACAAACATACATAAACAAATATTAAAAGGTATTCATGTAACTTGTGTGTAAAGTGAAACTTTAGCCTTAGACCAATGCTGAAATTACACCAGTGCAAGAAAGTCTACACCACACACAGATTGGATACATAATTTCATTTATTACCATAACAAGAAGACATATATTTTAGAAGAAACTAGTGCGCAGGAAGTTCAGCTGATTGTATTATATTGGTCCAGGGAAAATACTTGTCTCATTACGAAAACACTATTGTGGCTCACTGAAGTAAAACGCCTTAAATATTAAACTTCATATCCAAAAATGGTGATTTTCACTTTAAAAAATATGTGAACTTCCCGTGTGCTAGTATAGTAGAAATGTATTCCACTCTCACATAAAAATAACATACCCTAAACTTTCAAACGGAACAGAATCTTTACTAGATCAGAGTAGGTCATGGATCGATTTTTAACATTAATAACAAATACTTTACTATAATAATACCGGACAGCTAGCAATCCTGCGCGCGAACGACGCTGGTGCTGCTACCTAGGCTGTAATCAACTACAATGTATATTGTTTTATTAATTAGTGCTGTGTTAAAATGTCAGGGTGTATACGTGCTATTTATAATTGCTACAAAATTACAGCATTACAATTTGCTCCAAATCGTACTTTCGATTTCCGAAGGATCATAAAACGTGAGTCAATAACATTCTTTAGTAGGCATATTCTTTCGTCTTTGTGTTGATAGAAAAATACAAATTGGCTTTTTATTTAAACCTAATAAATGCATAGAAGTTAAAATGTACCGGAAATTTTAAATTGTAAATTCATTTCTAATATCAAAATTGATTTCGTCTCACTAAACCAAAGAAAAAGTATGTAACAATCATGGAAAGTAACATGAAGTATGCAATATTTCTCATAATATGCAACGTTGACATAAGATAATAATTTTACATTAAATATTATCAATATTTCTTAAGTGTTTTATATGTTATTCCACATTAGTAACTCACGTTTTAGACAGCAGTCCAAATCCCGCTATGTTAATATTTGTATTTGTGGACGTAATTCCACACCGCTCCGCTAGATGTCAGGTCCGCGATATTTCGCACTCACGTCAATGCTGCTAGTATACAGCTGTCAGGTATTATTATAGTAAGGTATTTGTTAATAATAGCATTATTTCTATAACAAACTACCTAAAGTAATGAAATACCTTCATTTCACGTCGCCCAGAAGAGATTTGCTTTTCTTGTGCACAACTATTCAGGAAACCTGTAATTTTTGTTATGGTAATAAATAATAAATACCTTAATTTCGTCACACCAAGAATAAATGAGGTTTCGATATAGCAATTTCTGCTGATTCACATTCCTTGATGAAGTAGACGTCGATGCATTTTCAGACTAGATGTGTGTGTGAAGGTTTTGTTGCATATCTCACACGAATAAGGACGTTCACCACTGTGAATTCGGACATGTACTCTCAAAGCACCTTTATACATAAATAATTTTTTGCATATTTCGCAAGTATATGGACGTTCCCCAGTATGAACGCGATGATGCATTTTAAGATGGCTTGCCTGAACGAAAGTCTTCTTACACAACTTGCACGTATACGGTCTTTCACCTCTATGCACACGCAAATGTACTTTTAGAGAACATTTATGCATGAAAACTTTCTTGCATACATCACATGCATATGGCCTTTCACCAGTATGTATCCGAGAATGAATTTTTAAATGTACGACTTGAGCAAAAGTTTTATTACAGACCTGACAAGAAAATGGCCTCTGCCCGCTATGAGTAGTGACGTGTTTATCCAGATTACCCTTCTGAGAGAAGGATTTATTACATATACCGCATGAATACGGTCTTTCGCCACTGTGTACTCTGTAATGAACTTTAAGTTTTCCACTTTCCGCGAATGATTTCAAGCATACCTTACATGAATACGGCTTCTCTCCACTATGTGTTCGCTTATGCAACTTCAACGAACTGGCATGACTAAACGATTTTTCGCAAATTCCGCAGATGCAAGGTCGCTCCCCTGTATGGATGCGAGTGTGTTCTATAAAGTGATTCTTATTCTTAAAGCATTTCCCACAAAATGTGCATTCATAAATACGACTAGTATATTCTCGAACTTTTCTTTTGTGACCTTTATGTCTTCCGCTCTTTTTCTTCTCTTTGCGTTTGACAAATTTTTCTTCACACACTTGAATATTATTCCCCTCTGTGCGATTCTTATCACAGTCTTCATTATTACTGTTTACGGTAAAGTTGTCTTCAAATTCAACATCAACTGAGTCTATGGCATACTTTTCTTCAACTTCTTCCTTTATACTTATCGGTAAATTTTCTTCACGTTCATGACTTACATCTACTCTGAACTTTTCTTCCCACTCGGTGTGACTTGCTTCTACTGTTAGATCATTTCCACTTTCCTGAATTATTCTCGGTACTATACACTTTTCATCTGGAATACTACTTATATGTACTCCAACTCTATCACCAGATTCAATACTTTCACTTTGTGTAGAATTTTTTTCCCAAGCATCATCAACATTTTCAGTTTTAATATTTACTGCTAAATTTTCTAGTCTCTCGCGGTATATATTTGTTGGATGGAAAGAACAAGATTCCATCATTGCGCTCCTCATCTGTGAACCCTGAAATATTGAAGATAATAGATATATTACTGGTAATTATAGATAAGATTTCTACATAAATGCACATTCTATTCCTTAGCATCCACATCCTCAGAAAGTGGAAAAGTCAACGAAACAACATATCAGAGTTATATTTTTGTTTTTAAATATTTGCACACATTAAAACAATTTTAGATATTTCACATTTTACATAAAAACTACATACAGTACAATGAAATCCTCTTTAAGACTTTTTAATTTAAAACGTCAGTAAACTGCTCTTAATAAGCTGGAAAACTTCTGACAAGGAAACTTCACTCAATATTAATAAAACTTCAAAACAATTTATACGCATTCGAAAGAGAATCCTGAAAAATGGTGAAATCTCTAATATTACATCCTGCGAATGCACTTATGAACGAGCTAGAGAGTTAAAGAGACAAGATAGAGGTCTCCGCCATCCAATGTGAGTCTAATTATGGGGATGAAATTATATAATAAGCTCCCAAGTCAATATTATAAATTACCAATCAATAGTTTCAAAACTAGATTTTACAATTTGTTATTAAATAATCCTTTTTATTCTGTTGCTGAGTTTTTCAACACAAATTTGTATGAAATTCTATTTTAATAAATAAGTTGAATTGCAATTTAGTTAGTTTTCTTCAATTTAAAAGTTTCAAATTATTTCATGTTTTCATTGTATTACTTAAATTTTACTGTTTCTCTTATTAGTGTTTTTTTAAATGTATTTATATGTTTTTTCAATGTATTCTGACGAAGCCTAAAACTGTATGTCTAATGGCCAAATAAATTGAATTGAATATTACGTTTGTAACATATGCAAGGTCCTCCTAATTACAATTATAATAATGCTTTTCATTTTGTTAAATGGTAGTCCGAGACTTTTCCACATTTCCACAAAATAGCGTGGTATATTTTTATTTAAAAAAATATAATTCAGACAAGACAGCATAAGAGGATACGAAAGACATTTTGGCGAGAAAAGAGAAAGACAGACAGAAACAGAGCCATCTAGTAATGATATTTTAATCTTAGAATGTAGGCTTTCACAGCCGGCGTTGATAGGATGCGGATCGCATCCTAATGATATTTTTAATTTGATTTCTTTTGATTCTGACGCCTGATGTAAATAATGTGGTGGTGACATATCCATTCACTACTACATAACAAAAGGTAAACAGCTCTAGGTTACTCTGTGGAAAATATTAGGTGCTGGAAAGTAAAACCACGTGCTTAGTACTCTATGCTATTCGTAATACGAAATCTTTTAAGAAAAAAATAGTGCCTACTTCAGTCTAGTTCTTCTATACAATTACCAATAAAATGTTTTATTACTTATGCCATATATTTCATCTAGGCCTACTTAACTCACCATAAAATCACTTAGAGCTGGAAATTTGTCCTCAATTCTGCACAGTAATATTCTTGGTATTCTTGTTGCCCGAGAATGCAAAGTCACTTGCAGCGTACCGGTAACAATGTTTTTCTTGTTATGTGTACATTGTACAACATCATCCATACTACAATAACACTACCCTTTAGTCTTTCTGCAACAAGACATACCCAAAATACAAACACGCAATTAATTGTGTAAAAATAAGAAAAAAAGACTAAAGTGTACATCATTATCTAGTTCACACACATCAGCATCAGATATTCGGACCCTTATCGAATGCATGAAGGTTCAGAACATTTCGCGGGAATGCAGGAAGTGACGTAATAATGAATATACGTACAGCCTCTCGTTGTGATATAGCTACATTAGAAAAGATTGGTTCAAGAATCAGTTAATCAGGTAAATTCAGTTAAATTATAGTCGCAGAAAATGCGGAGTGAAAGAGAGACCAAAGGTTATCCAAAATATTGGCTCTCAATTTTATTAAACTGTCTTTGGGACTATAACCAAAAGATAGATAGAAATCATGACAAAGAATATTGTGCACGGACATCATATTATTACGACATTGCGTTTAGTATGGTTATGAACCTGAATGGCAACCATTATCTTCTATGAGAAATTTCAAACTTCTGCTTATAGGAAACTAGAGGTTTTCGCGCACCACAACAAATTGAAAAGAAGCCCCCACAAAATATAGTAAATATGTATAAAATAAAATCTGGCAATTCTTCAGGAAAGCTACACTAAAGAACGCATAATTCTCTTTATATTTCAGTGGCTCCTGTGAGATGATGATGATGATGATGTTAACTAATAATGAGTCCTTGGCAATAAAGTGATTAACACTCTTGCTCTCCAATATAGAAGAGGGATGCAGTAAAAAGTACAACCGTTTTAATACATAGGCACCATATTTTTATGTCATTGCGATTATATCACCTAACGCACCACCAAACTGTTTGGAAGACAATACCTTCCGTTCGTTAGCAGGTCCATATGACCTAGCTGGGAGGATTGTCAGACAGCTCCACCGATCATATCCCCTTTATGAGATGTATATAGTGATAAACACGTGGTTTTAGTTAGCACCCACAGATACTTTCAACATAAAAGTTATGTGATACTTACCTGTATATGCTAATGCACTATTGAGTCCCCCCCCCCCCATCACTTGTTATCAACACTCGAGGGGTACAGGCAAACGGATCATTTCCCTAGGACTTCGTCCTGGACCCTTCGCATGTTACGTTAGTAGAGGGAGAATGGAGATATGCTTATTTTAGTGTAGTTCTTTCGAAGAATTACCGAAAATTTGAATTGTGAGTGCCGTACATAACTGAACTTGTGTAGGATGCGAATTAATGTTTGTATTCCAACATCATCCAAAATACCTACATCTTATCTGGAAATTAACGCGAAAAAAAAACTAAGTCCTTAGTAATCAAACTGTCCGACTTCTAACAAAAGCTGATACACTACTCCTACATTTTCTACAATTTCTTCAAACCCATTTGTTTAATACAATATAATTATCCTGTTATAGTCTATAGTCTACCAATGTACTAATAATTCACTAACAAACTGAAACGTCAAAATCTATTGTTTTACATCGTATCGTGTATTTTATGTCCGTACGTTCCTTTCCTTCACTAGAAATCACAACATTTGCACTTCCATTACCACACACCTTCTCATTTCACACGTAATTTACTACAGTTTCGAATAACTTTTTTCCTTGAAATATTTCCCGATAAAATCCTTAACTTTTTTTATCTATCTCCGCAAGGAATCCTTTATAAATTCGACCATTTTTACTTCTAAAATCACCGGAACTACCTCAACGCTCGTTTTCCCTTGATTCGTCACTGCGAATCACTTTCATCACTTTTTTCGCGCATATCTCGTCATAAATCTATCTCCTCGTCAAACTCCGCCTAACCTTAACACTAACAGTGCGGCTAGATGCCATTGATATGTCTCATCAACTTCTATCCAACCTGTCAATGTCAGAGGAGGTATATGTCACTAATATATCTGCTCATCAAATCCTACCTCACCTTACCACTGATGCTGAGGTTACTGGTCACTAACCTATCTCCTCAAGAAAGCTACCTAACCTTGTCACTGACAGTAGGTCTACATGTCGCTAATCTATTTCCTCATCAAATCCTTCTTAATTTTATCAGTTATCACTAACGTCAGACCTATTATCTTTCTGTTCGCAAACGTGATCTAAAAATGTATTATTGCACATCTCCGACATCTTATTTAAAAATTACAAAAACCCTGACGAATTAGAAGTGGACAATAGTAATTAACAATAACACACCGAACAATTAAATTACTTCAATGATTAATCAAGAATTACTAATATTGGAACAACTATTAACTTTACTATAGGCCAAATTCAATGATGAGATCAGGAAATTATTATATATTTAAAAATGGTCAAACCCAAATTAAACGCATCACAAAACTTCAATATACACAAACTCAGATTACAACTGCAGGAAAGGTGATAATTATAAACAAATTAAACAAATACGTACAAAGTTTCTACTTTCCATAGGAATGTCCGTCTCCCAATTAGTGCAAACCACACGGGTTCTGCACTAACTTCTGCTAATCAAGTCACGGTCATCTTGATACACATTACTGATCGGGCGATTTACGATCTTGTAGGTTGATTTTTTTTTATATATATATATATATATATATATATATATATATATATATATATATATATATATATATATATATATATATATATAAATCCTAAGAGCTAGAATTACTGTAATAATAAAATTAAGGAAATGAACTACTGAAATGTAAACTGGAGATTTCAGTTTGTAAAGCAATCTTGAGCTAGCTTAAAGGGATGATTTCGAATTCCACCAAAACCATTATTTTCATTATTTCCCGGTATTGTTATTTCATGTGAATATATTAAAGCACGTAAACAATATAACCATATAAGGTTACAACATAGGTTCAGACCTGTTTTCGAACAGTTGACTAAACAACAAATAACACATCATTAATATCAAGCACACTTTCATTCCATTATTCCTTCTTTCCACGTCAACTCGTACTCTCTCCACAGTATCCTTCAATTAATGTGTGCGCAAGCACTCGCACAGATACACACAGAGGCTGAAAATTGCCCCCAACTTTCCATAATTCATTTTCTTGTTCCCTCACCGGCAAACTTTTTAAAACTGCCCATGGCAGGATCACTATCAATGGATGGGAATCCTTACATCATACCAAAATAAGTTAATATTTTGTTGTATGTAATTATATTATTAGTCCCGTGCTCTAGCGTCATGGCCTTATTCTGTAGCAGCATGTAGCATTGCAATTTTTCTTTATTTGTGGGCACTTACTATTGCCTTATTTAATATTACTGATATTAATTTTGAAGTTCGCAGTTATTATACTAATTTCATGTTTTAAAGCAACGAAACAGGAAGTAGTTCTATAGGCGAGGAGTGAGTGCAGACTAGAGGGGAGGCTGTACAAGTTGCACTGTACAGCATTGTCACATTGAGTGAGAACGTAATTTTTCACTGAAGTTCACAACAGAAAAATTCGTCTGCTAGGAACAAACTGGCAATACAATGACTAGAATAGCAGAGAGAACAGTGTTGTTAAGAATTAAAATGGCATCACTGGGGCTGAAGGGGATCATCATGCTGACTACACATTACCCCTGAATTGATTGGATGATCGTGCACCTCTGCCAAGGCATGTGAACGTGAAGACAGCAGCCAGCTGGTCTACCTTGGCCCTACATGGGTTGTTATACCACAGATAAATTTACATATTTTTATACAGTTTTATTCGTAAGTTATGCAATTCAGTAATCATTACTCTACCTGCAAAATATGTTTGCATAAACTGGATAGAAAAACAAGCAATGTTGGGTTTTTCATTAAACATTGTCAATACAGTGGTGTGTGGATAAGCTTCAGGGCTTCTACCGCGTTGTCTTGGTGTTATTGGCTGACGTTTCGACCGCTGTGATGTGGTCATCTTCAGAGCAGTTGTTGGATAAGGAAATAGTCCGCCAGCTCGTATATATATATATATATATATATATATATATATATATATATATATATAGTAGTCTCGATGGGGGGGGAGTACTTGCGGTGATAGGTCGTAGGTTCTCCTTCTGGCATCTCATTCAGACTCCAACCGGATTGGACCACGTAAGACCAATCAGATGCCAGAAGGAGAACTTACGACCTATACTTAGGAATGAGAAACCAGGTCTCCACATGTACGCGGCGCCCCCCTTCATCCGGACATCGGGCACGGTATCAAGGTCACTCTTTCGGACCTTATGAGGGCCAGTATTTAATATGAATACTCCCCTTCATACAGACCTCAACCGGATTGGACAACGTAGGACCAATCAGATGCCAGAAGGAGAACCTACGACCTATCACCGCAAGTACTCCCCCCCCCATCGAGACTACTATATATATACGAGCTGGCAGACTATTTCCTTATCAAACAACTGCTCTGAAGATGGCCACAACACAGCGGTCGAAACGTCAGCCAATAACACCAAGACAACGCGTTAGAAGCCCTGAAGCTTATCCACACACCATGTACACCAGTCGCGGAAGCCTACGCGAACATTGTCAATACAGTACTCATCAATTTCGTAGCAGTTGCTGGAAATGTTCTCTACTTGCATCCAAATAGAACTTGAATTACCTATATAAAAAAAAAAAGAACTACAAATTTACAAGGATTTCTTGGAGTTTAAAGAAATTTCTCCCCTAATATGTTTTCGACATTTTAAGTACGTAAGTACAGACTACACAAAGTCACCATTTCCATATTCTTACCTGAAATAGACACACTACTTTCTGCACAACTACTATGGTTGGGAATGAAGATATCAGGAATTTCCTTCTAAAATATTGTTCTTCTTGTCTCTAGTGACACAGTTTTCATGTGAAGGATAAATAATCATCATTCAACATGCGCTATTCTATGAGCAAATTAAATTCAATAACAAATTCATCAACATTTCTATTTTTACTGCTAGTGTTAGCACATCCGAACACATTGAAGTATTTGGCCTATTGTTCGGAGCAAGGGGAACAATTCCAAAATTCTCAGTTGAATGTTTTAAGTCTTTTGGAATTCCTTTAAATATTTTGAAAATTATTGCTATAGACATAATGAAATATTATGTTCAGATTTTACGTAATCACCTGTACACCTAAATTTCCTTTATATTCTATTTGATTACTAGTAGAGGTGACGCAAGAAGAGCTTGCCACAGAAAGCTGCGCGAACTTTCGGAAACGTTCGGGTGCACTCAACCTCGCCTCGATTCACTTGGCAGTTCTCAGTCGTCTGCTGCTTGATGTTTCGAGTGAGATTTATCACAGCACATGTAACGTAACCTAAACCTTGTTGCAGAGTAACTAATAACATAACATTGTTGAAAATACAGAAGCACGAATTCTTTTACATATAAAATCACTGAATGAAATTACAAAGATGTTATAAGAAATATGTAATCGTGTAATAATTTATATTTGACGTTGTAATAAAACACTAAAACTATGTGATTTTATTAAAATGTTCCGATAACTAGGGTACTATGGTCGGTTTATTTTAATCTGTATATACTCCTTATGTTACAAGCGGGGCGTGTTTCTTTTTTCATAAATTTATGAATGTTATAAATAATTCCCTAGTTTGGCTGTGTAACGTTTTATTAGCACTTCCTAATTTAGAGCGAAACAGGAGCATTGTTAAGTACATAAATTTTATATAGAACTCTGTTATTTAACAAACACACTTTGAACTACATAAAACTCCTGATATCAGTGATAAAACGCAGAATATGTAACGTACACGCTGGCTTCTACCCACTCTGCACAGCAACACTCCACGATACGAACAGCTCAAGACCGCGCTTTCGAATGCACCCTGTAATCAGCATTAGGTGATTCATAGCAGCCCTGTAACGGAGCATGGCGGCACGAGGACCGAATATCGTTCTCTGCGCATCACTCAAATGGGCAAGCTTTCTTTGCACTTCAATTATTGAATAAAAGTACTTTCCCAAGGGTAGCTTCCATTTGAAAATAAAAATCGTAAATAGTGATAACGCAAATGTTTATTTTTATTTTATTTGTTTAGTATGCTGTGTCTTTTGGCAACCCTTACTGAAGGGCAGCTACCCTTGTGGGATTTATATATAGAATTGTTAATACCAGAATGAAATACTTAATTACAGAACATACTAGTGGCTTGTGCAGCAAATGCTGCTGCAAACCATTGGCGTATACTGGTTAAAGGGTTTGGGCCACCACTGACCCTATTATTACACAAAATATATTTTAAAATCCCTATAATAAAATTCCTTACATATTTACGTGAATTCC
Source organism: Periplaneta americana (assembly GCF_040183065.1). NCBI lineage: Eukaryota > Metazoa > Arthropoda > Insecta > Blattodea > Blattidae > Periplaneta > Periplaneta americana. The sequence goes on along the minus strand of NC_091130.1, from coordinate 10,103,653 downwards.
AGACGTCTTGATTGGGACGAAAATACGTTGATGACTTCGTCCTTGAAATTACAGTTGGGCCACTTGCAAAGTTTCTGTAGAAATGACTTTTCAATGGATATTAGTGCCAAGCCGGATAAACGTTCTTGTGTATGAGTTGATCTACAGTAGGATTTTAATCTCTTCAACGCAGAAAATGTTCTTTCTACCGATGCTGACGTAGCTGGTATTGTTACAATTAATGTTGCCAACTTAAGGACTTCAGGAATAACTTGGTTGAGCTGGTTTTCATATATGGCAGATAATATTTCATGGATAGGTTTGTTGAAAATCAAAGACTTCTGCTGAATATATTACACTTAATTCACAATTAATACTACTCTTAGACACTCGAACAAATCACAGATTTAAAATAATGCACTGCAAGAACACAATCACATTCAATTGCTAGCGTACTAAGCGTATTACTGCTTCGCGCCTGTGAAGAAACCGATCATGAGAGCAGCAACTCGCCCGCCTACAGTGCATGATGGAAACAGGAGGGAGCGGGGGGGACGGACAGTTGTGCGAAGGACAGTGTGAGCGAAACGGTCACAGGCTACCTCACGTAGCAAGCGGTTTCTCCAGCGATGCCGCCTTGACAACTTGTTTCTTTTCGAGAGCAGACAGCGCATATAAATCTAATAATTACTTTAATTTTAATTACTATGGTAAAACTAATAATACAAAATTATTACATTATGTTATATTATAAACTTTTTCTTTTGTAATTTCCTTGGGCTACAGCCGGTAGCCCCGGTAGTCCGCAAAATACGCCCCTGCTGCAAACTAAGTTCGTTAGACGGTCAAATAAAAATTTTTCAGATTTATTTTCAATGAAGAATACTTGTCTTTTTGAAAGTTATTTGCTTCCATAATAATGAAACATACTCCCTCTGAATGATACTTTTTCTTGAACCTATCCAACTTCAGTTTTTGAGTTTCAACGCGAAAACGCAAGTATCAATGTCAGGACGATAGCAGTAGCTATTTCAGATCATTGTGGATTGTAGGCAAAAGTTAAAAAAATGTCAGGTTTACTAAGCTTTCGAACAATAGCATTTTCGTATAGCTGCTGCATGTAGAACTTGAAATGTAGAGCGTAAAATCATTTTATCCTACTAAGAGATCTTGCTGAAATTATCTGGAGACTACAAAATTTTCTAGACCTCTTATTTTATCAGTAAGTAATACCTTTTTATCTTTCCTTAGGAACTGTAATTTTTGCGCTCTCTCGAGCCAATACTAAAGACAATGACACATATCAATATCTACACTACACCGCCATTAAGTATATGAAAAAGACCCAACCCCACTGGTTTAATAAGTATAAAAATATTTGATTTTTAATAACAATATTATTATCTTACTTAAGTTTTGTAGTTATATAGCAGTCACTCAGTAAATTATAGAAATGAAGATCTAAATTAAGATATTCTCTACATTTACTTACATAACCTCAAAACGTTTCACTTTCATATCATCAATATAGCATTAATATGTATAATTAATGAAAAATAGTCACATCATGGCATTAAGTATAACAATATTTCATTTCTAATGGTAATAATGTCATCAAACACCTCAAGTTACGTAGATTTGAATATCCAATACACAGCTGTACTCAGAAAATTATACACTGCAGAATCAGTTTTTAATAACAAGTTGAATTGAGCTCTAGATATGTCGGCAATCCTGCAGGTCATGGCCTTCGTGTAATAGCCTATTGTTTATTGTAGTGTGTGTTTTGTTCTGAAATTAAATCAAGTTGGCCGTGATTGAATAAAATTAGTTTCCAAAAATGACAACAGATGGATTTTGGAATATAGGAAAATTATGTAGGAAAATTGACATTTCACTGAAAACTACTACTTTTCCGAAAAACTTTGGATGCCAGGCATGAAAATGAGGGGTCACTCATTAAAATCCGTTCAGCCGTTTTCCCGTAATTTCCATTACCAGTTCAAATTATATATATAGATTTTAGACATCACAATATACCACGATAATTAGATGGATAGTGGATCAGGTCTGCAACTCTATCAGTAAAAACAACAAAGCATTATTGTAGCTGCGAGCTTACACAATGCAATTCACGGATACGGCAGTGTGACGTCAGCAGAAATGGTGGATAAAATTTCTTCACTACATATATCGAGAACCATTTGGCATTTTTAGTTGCGGTTTGCAGAATTGTTATCAGCTTCCTGTTGTCTTCAAAATATGAAGCAAAAAATCATTATAGATGCCTGTTGCTAGTAGCCAGAGGTGGGGTGTAGTCAATATATGCTGCAGGGCTGGGTCTTCTGCAACTGGTACTGATGATTTTAATTTACTTCTTTTGTGGTTTATGGATGGACAGTATAGAAGAATGTGTTCCAGATCTTCATCATGATTATTACACCACAGACAAGTAGGATTATCAGAAATGTGAAATCGGTGTAGGTACAATTGTGTGACAATGTGACCTGTTCTGGCTCTTGTTAAAAATGTTTGAACATGTCTGGGCAAGTTTTTGTACATTTCCAGGTCATTTGGTTTCTTTTGTACAGGCTGTAAAATTTTTCCTTTGTCAGAAGAGAGCCAATTGTTGATCCACAGGTTTGTAAAATGAGACTTTACTGAAGCAAAAGCACTGGATAGAGATATCACTTGAAGAGGTCTTGGTTGCAAATATGTTGCCTGTTTTGCGATATTATCGACTTTCTCGTTCCCAGGTATACCACAATGACTAGGTATCCATTGAAATGTTATTTCCTTTTGGAGTTCTTTTAGTTTACTTAGTTGTTTCTGAATTGGAATAATTCTATGTGCATATAGGTTTGGTACATATTTGATTATATTACATATAGCCCCTTGGAGTCGGTAAGTATGCAAATAGATTTTTCAGAAATTTGAGTAACACACTGAAGAGCAGCATCAATAGCTAGCAATTCAGTGTCAAGACTGGAGGAGGATGAACATGGTATGAAATAACTTTCTTGATATTTTGGAATATAATACCCTGCTCCTGATGTCCCATTATTAGGATTTAGAGATCCATCTGTATAAATTTGATGGGATAAAGGAAGGAAAACGGGAAAAGATGGTTTTCAGTGTTTAAGTTGTGATGAGGTTGAAATTTAATCATATCAATGTTTCAGAACTACCGATACTTAATGATTCCATTTACAGGACTATATTGCCTTGTGTCCTCGACCTTTTTGCCTGGATAGCGCAGACGATTGGAGTAGAGGAACACTCCACGTCTCAAACAACACTATCCCAACAAGGTTGTGCAATTCAAAAACCTCACCACAACACTAAATAAAGTGAAAAAGAAAACTATTAATTTTATATTAACAATATATCCACCTGTCTACAGTTTACTAGCATTAACAAAAAAAAAATCATATTTATTTTTAATTTCAGGCATTTGAACATTGCTAAGTATCACAGGCACTTGCTCGATACGCCAGTTTGGCACTTGTTACTCCCACTAAAAGAACTACGCCTTCACCATCTGTAACCCTCCACCCTTCTGCTTCAATTTACTCGTACTTGATTTGACGGCAAAGCTAAGATGATCCCAAAGCCGCCTCCACTGTCGAGTGAGCCAACTGACGTCGTTTCCAGCCCACATGCCCAGGCCTTTCTTTTCAGCATGGTTCTCAGCTGCGAGGAGTTTCTTGTAATACTTCATGTACACGGGATCCTTTTCCAGCTCGAAGTCTAATGAAGAGACAGAAGCAAAGCCCAGAGACACCAGATCTACACCCACGTTACCACATTTCTGTAACAGTAATACATTACAACAGAATTAGGCTTTTGGGTATTCCACCCTGCCTTGGAACTTGATATATCCAATGTTTCGGTACTACATACAGGTTCCATCAGGGCAGACAGGTAAGATCAGAGAGGTCGCCTATTCTATTGGGCTCGTTAAGCCAGGCTAATCCAGACAACTGAGCAACAATATTTTATTGGTTACTGTTTATATAGGAAATTAAGTGAACTCAAATGAGACACTCAGAAAAAACATGAACATATAACTATAATACAAATATATGTGAAACAGAACTATAAATAACTGATTCTAGTTAATCAATATTAATTCCTTCCTAAAACAAGATGTTCGTAACAGAAAATGAAAGAATTGAGGTGATGGTGGTGGTGGCGGCAGCAGTGGAGGTGGTGGTGGTGGTAGTGGTGGTGGTGGTGGTGGTGGTGGCAGCAGCAGTGGTGGTGATGGTGGTGGTGGTGGTGGCAGCAGCAGTGGTGGTGGTGGTGGTGGTGGTGGTAGCGGTGGCGGCAGTGGAGGCGGCAGCGAGGGTGGTGGTGGTGGTGGCGGCAGTGAGGGTGGTGGTGGTGGTGGTGGAGGCAGCAGCGAGGGTGGTGGTGGTGGTGGTGGTGGCGGCAGTGGAGGCGGCAGCGAGGGTGGTGGTGGTGGTGGTGGTGGCGGCAGCGAGGGTGGTGGTGGTGGTGGTGGTGGCAGCAGCAGTGGTGGTGGTGGTGGTAGTGGTAGTGGTAGTGGTGGTGGTGGTGGTGGTGGTGGTAGCGGTGGCGGCAGAGGAGGCGGCAGCGAGGGTGGTGGTGGTGGTGGCGGCAATGGAGGCGGCAGCGAGGGTGGTGGTAGTGGCGGCAGTGGAGGCGGCAGCGAGGGTGGTGGTGGTGGTGGTGGTGGCAGTGGAGGCGACAGCGAGGGTGGTGGTGGTGGCGGCAGTGGAGGCGGCAGCGAGGGTGGTGGTGGTGACGGCAGTGGCGACGGCAGCGAGGGTGGTGGTGGTGGTGGTGGCAGTGGAGGCGGCAGCGAGGGTGGTGGTGGTGGTGGTGACGGCAGTGGCGAGCGGCAGCAAGGGTGGTGGTGGTGGTGGTGGCGGCAGTGGAGGCGGCAGCGAAGGTGGTGGTGGTGGCGGCAGTGGAGGCGGCAGCGAGGGTGGTGGTGGTGGTGGTGGCAGTGGAGGCGGCAGCGAGGGTGGTGGTGGTGGTGGTGGCGGTGGTGGTGATGGTGGCGGCGTCGGCGGTGGTGGCGGGGGTGGTGGTGGTAGTGGCGGTAGCGGGGGTGGTGGTGGTAGCAGTGGCGGCGGCGGCAACGGGGGTGGTGGTGGTGGCGCCAGCGGGTGTGGTGGTGGTGATGGCGGCGGCAACGGGGTTGGTGGTGGTGGTGGCAATGGTGGTGGCGGCGGCAGCGAGGGTGGTGGATTTGGTGACAGAAGACGCGCACAATTAGAGGTATGCATCCTTTTTAACGAAACTCATGCAAATTCACCATCTATTTCTCAGTCAACTTTGAGTACAAAAGAACCGAAATTCAGAGAATATAGACATGTTAGATTTCATTAAATTAGCCTAGGGTTGCCAATCCTCCTGTATATCCCGGGATCTTCTGTATTTGCCCCTAATTTTTAACAGTCTCCTGGCTCCTGTATTATTCTTCTCTTCGAGATTTTTTCTCCCTTATTTTTGCATGACATAAACATTTTTATTCTAAAAATTTGATTTTAGCGATGACTGATTATATGATGAATTTTGTTGTTCTAGAAATGTATTAAAATGTGCTGCCTTTGTAGAAAGTAATGCTTGTTGCAGAAATGGGTTTTAGTGCTCACCCGTTTTAAAATCAAACCGTGTTAATTTATAAATTTAGAAAAACTGGTTAGTTTTGTTCTAAGCATACCAAGTAGTAATGCTAATACAAAAAGGGTGTTTCGTCTCATGAACAATAATTGGACAGATGTTCGAAACATGAGCACGACACATTTAATCAAATCAGAGTGAAAACTGCAGTCAACTTAAAATATCTGTTGTGTACGATTCATCTGAGGAGTGTGATACAATGTAGTAAATGCATACCTTTATGTTCGCGTAGGCTTCCGCGGCTGGTGTACATGGTGTGTGGATAAGTTTCAGGGCTTCTACCGCGTTGTCTTGGTGTTATTGGCTGATGTTTCGACCGCTGTGTTGTCATCTTCAGAGGAGTTGTTGGATAAGGAAATGGTCTGCCAGCTCGTATGTATATAGTAGTCTCGATGGGGAGAGTACTTGCTGTGATAGGTCGTAGGTTCTCCTTCTGGCATCTGATTGGTCCTACGTTGTCCAATCTGGTTGAGGTCTGTATGAAGGGCAGTATTCATATTAAATACTGGCCCTCATAAGGTCCGAAAGAGTGACCTTGATACCGTGCCCAATGTCCGGATGAAGTGGGGGGGGGCGGTATCAAGGTCACTCTTTCGGACCTTATGAGGGCCAGTATTTAATATGAATACTCCCCTTCATACAGACCTCAACCGGATTGGACCACATAGGACCAATCAGATGCCAGAAGGAGAACCTACGACCTATCACCGCAAGTACTCCCTCCATCGAGACTACTATATATATATATATATATATATATATATATACACGAGCTGGCAGACCATTTCCTTATCCAACTGCTCTGAAGATGACCACAACACAGCGGTCGAAACGTCAGGCAATAACACCAAGACAACGCGGTAGAAGCCCTGAAGCTTATCCACACACCGCATACCTTTATCCTTCGTCTGTTGATCGTCGTTTACTTCATTGGAATATGTCGTGTACTTTAGAAATTATAGGCGCAACAAAACTGGTCTGGAAATGTGTTGGAACACTTTCTGGGAAGCATCCTAGTACAGGCCCAAACTTGTAGATGTAATTCACGTCAAAACGGTCAGTCCTAATGAGATTATGAACTGGCAATAAAGAAGCAATGATGGAGTCTGAAGTACTTCGCGAAAACCCGCCCTGTTACAGCATTGCACATTTCACATCTTATAGAATATACAAGGAATTGGAAGTCATTAAAACTGAGTGCGTTCTAACATTAAGTGAAGTTTCATAATTTACCGTTTTGGCAGTTACAATGCAGCTGACAGACTCTGGGTTCAGTTTGAGGAGGGTGAATCTGACAGGTGTCCCCACGACGACATGCTGCAGCCATGACACGCCATTATTCAGGACATCCACGCTGGAGATGTGCACAGGGAGACAATTACTGCTGGACCGTCTCAGCTGCCATGCCACGACTGGGTAGTGGTCAACCAACAGCAGTGGTGGTGACGAGCCAACAGATGTCTCCACACGCACCACCTTACCAGACAGTGTCATGTGCTTCTCCAGGAAGCTGGACGGAATCTCTCGAGGAGAGGTGAACTTCTTCAACTGCAATTCAAACAGACTTTACATGAAAGACTTCACTGTGTTAGTCTACACCACAATTAATAATAATTAAAATATGCCTTAATAAACCAAGTGATTACTCATCCGAGATTTTCTTCACTGATTTTAATGTTTTGAAAATTAAACAGATTTATTATATTGCCTTATTAAACTTCATACATAAAAATCGTAATAAATTCAAATTGTATCATCATAAATATGGAACTAAAAGATCCGATTTTATACGACTACAGGAATGGAATTCCTCAAGGATCAATATTAGGTCCCCTACTTTTTCTAGCGTTTATAAATGATCTTGCCCCCCTAATAAAAGATGTATTATACTGTAAGTTCACAGGGCTAACGGCTTCGAAGCTGGGTACCTGGTTCTAATGAAGTGCACTGGAAGCAATTTAAAACATGGGGGCATGAGATAGTTACTCTACCTGCCATAAAAATTCACTTCAATTAATCCCCAAGGTAAAAAAAAAAAATAATAAAAAAAAATAAATAAATAATAAAAGATGTAGGTCATCCCATATTATTTGCAGATGAAACAAGTATAGTAATTACAAGCAATAACTCCAACACATTCCAATCTTCAACAGAGGAAATTCTCTTCAAAATATGTGACTGGTTCTCAGTCAATAAATTAGTATTAAATTGTAACAAAACTAACATAATTCAATTTAAATCTTGTCCAAATTCAACGTCACAAATTTCTACCGCAGTAATTAATAATAGATCCCTATTAGAAACAACAACCACCAAATTTCTTGGCTTAAAATCGATAATGTGTTAAATTGGAAAAATCATGTTAAAGAAATTACCCCCAAATTAAATTCAGCTTATTTTGCTATTAGATCTATGCAAAAGATAGTAAATATCAATACCTTAAAAACAATATACTTTGCATACTTCCACTCAGTAATGAGTTTTGGAATAACATTCTGGGGAAATTCCACAGATAGTAACAATATATTTCTATTAAAAAAAAGAGTAATTAGAATAATAGTAGGAGCCAAATCTAGGGAATCTTGTAGGACTATTTTCAAAAAACTACAAATAATGCCCATGGCTTGTCAGTATATCTTTTCATTAATAATCTTCCTCGTATGTAATCGTGAAAACTTTGTAACTAATTCAACAGTTCATAGCATAAATACACGTCAAAAAAATGACTTTCATACTCCATCGGCAAGTCTATCGTGCTATCAAAAAGGAGTGCGTTATATGGCAGTAAAAATTTTTAATAGCCTCCCTATCGATATAAAAAATGAAACTCAAAACATAAAATTATTTAGGGCCAAATTAAAGAAGTACCTAATTTCTCACACCTTCTATTCTGTAGGTGAATACATGACATTCAATAACACTTCATGAAATTGATACTAAAACTATGTGTTGTACTAGTAGACAATATTGTAAATCTCGTCTATATATATTTCATCTAGACTGTGACTATAAATTAAGATTTTATAATAGTATTAAGTTTTTTGACTTGGTCCATATTCCAGCTGTAAGCATGTATGAATACCATGGAATGTTAATAAATACAATACAAAAGTGTTTCACAAGTACAGCTCTTAGCCATGGTACCTACTTTGGTCCAAGGTTATATAATAAAATTGAAAAATACCCAAATTTGGAAAATTTTTGCATCAGAAATTTAAAAAATAGCGTTAGGAATTAAATTTTTAAAGAATATAATGTTGATTTAATATGTGTATGTATTTGTATGATTTAAATTGTTCAAATTGAAATTGTATTTTTAAAGTTAATTTATTCCTATAATTTTTTTTCCTTGACCCACTTTGTGTCAAATAATTATCTTTGTTTGTGTTAAGTATGTGTTCAGATAACTCCGTGAGCACGAGTTTTCACTCCTTCAGGGAAGAATTAAGACTGTATTTTTGTACATGTTATTTTACTAACAATAAACAATAAACATGAAAGTTAAGTCTTAAAGTCAAATGTTTCTTCCAATTCAACACTTTACAAGAAAACTTGTCAAATTTTGATCAATAATGAAAAATATTTGTCAAAGACACTTTCATACAGCTAAAAATTGACAAGATTTTAAAATATGTGCTTAAAATTCATTGTAACCTGTGTAGGTCCACCTACCAAATATTACGATATAAATATTGTGTTGACGCAAAAGTTCATAGTAGTTTTTTGCTGTGACAATTTTTTTTTTTACTTGATTATTTAACGACACTATCAACTACTCGGTTACACACTCTTTCAGGGGAGTGTTAGAATTTTGTAGATTTACAATTTCTTTATATTGTAATTTTCTGGCAATAAACAATACTATAATATAGTCAACGGCAATTCGGAAGGCGGTAGTCTGCTAGCGTTTGCGTCGAGAGAGACAGATAGAGACAGCAAGACAGCATACAACATTGTCACATTGGACTTCATGAGCACGTGTAATACAAATAGCGCAGCAGAGAATTTAAATTATCAAAAGACAATAATGATGTTAGCCATTGATTATTGTAAGCATGACACCAAACAAAAACTCTTTCCTTTACTAACAATATTCTTTGCACGGTTCTCAATCCCACACCACATGCTTCTGCAGTCGTTTCTTGCACGTTGGCAACGTTGCAGCCAGCATCAAGATCGTCAACGTTTTTAAAATAATTATACACCTTAAACACTATTTTTCGCGCCTGCCTGTACAATACTTGTCTTTTTACAGTCTCTTCTTCCATTTATTTATCTTACACACACACAGTAAATGTTAGTTTTACTTATTCAATGTATTGAAACACTCACACGTGAATAAACGAACTCGGGAAGTACTTGTTACAGACTGATTCCGATTGGTTCTACTGTACAAGCGTGTTACGTCACATACCAGAAATGCTACGGCGCATATAGCAGCTGACCACCTTCCGAACTGCCGTCTAGTCTAGGCTATATTAAATTATTAGATTTAGCATTGATGGGATTGGTGATTGCGAGATGTATTGGCGAGATGAGGCCGAGGATTCGCCATAGATTACCTGACATTCGTCTTACGATTGGGGAAAATCTCTGAAAAACCCAACCAAGTAATCAGCCCTAGCGGGAATCGAACCCACGCCCAAGCGCAATCCGAATTGGCAGACAAGTGCCTCAACCGACTGAGCTATACTGGTGACTGACAAAAGTTTTTATTTGAGTTGAACAGACAGAAATTAATCAGTAATATATTCTGTTACATTATCTATGACTCTCTGCTAACACTGGGGTAGTTTTTCGATTCCACGTCTGAGAAATCTGCTGGTTTGGAGTTAGAGAAGTTGCCAAACCAAGTTTGTAAAGCATCTTCATTATTAAAGCAGTTCTCTTGAGGGTCAATGCATACCAAATGAAATGTCAAGAAGAAAAACACGTTTAGTCCAAATTTAGTAATTTTTATAATTTAACTAAATCTGTCAGTTAAAGTTGAGATCCCCTAAACATACAGGAAAATAACTCTCTTGGTTTCACATTATAAGCATATTACGGAAAATCTTACACAGGAAAAAACAGTCAGTTCTGCAAAAACGCTCTCCTGAAAAACTTGCAAAATGTGACTAAGTGTGTCTTTCCCCTAAACCCTTCAAAAGGACCAGAAAAAAATTAATTGATAGTTCGACTATTTTTAAAATCGTTAATATTTTTATAATGATGACCCCCTATCTATAAGTAGGCAGAAATTAGTATCAGTTTATTTCTATTAGTCTTCATTTTAGCTTTTGCAGACAGTTGCAGTAAATCTGATAGCTAGATTAAGAAAAATTATATAAAGGTGGGTAAAACACTATTATTAGGATTTTCAGCACATTCCAAGCTATATTTTATGTCCTATAGCTACTCTTTTACCCTATCTCTCTTTGTAATAATGGCAAGTTACCTAAGGCTAAAACTGATTTACGTATTTAAAAAAAAATTACAGTTTCAAATTTTTTTCTGCGGTGGAAAGGAATGAAATACCACGGTTGTAATTTTGTTATAGAACAGTTATGCAGCAAATCTTCAGCAAAAAATATTTGAATTCTCTTACTTGACCCCTTTTTAATTAGAGTAGTTTAAAAATGCTCGCTTTTCAGTTTTCTCTTAATTTGAGTCCTAGTAGAGGAGCTAATAAAAATTTAAAATTGTTAATACAAAAAGTGAATAGGTACTCCATAGGAGGTACCTGTAAAAAAAATTGGAGTTTGATATTCCATGGGAACCAAAGTTATAACAGGGAAAAATTAATGAAAAATAGGTTTGTAGTAATACCTGCAGGCCCTACAATTAAATACCGACATGTTTAACAAACCGTCATATAAATACAATTATTACGCTTGCTAGCGCTGAGTAGTTTTCGGAAGTGGAAATCGTTGAATTTGTAAGGGATTTTTTAGTTAAACTTGCGCTGAAGTAGTTCCCTTCGTACTCTGCGTACCTTTGCATATATGAATGTGATAGGTTAGGTTTGGTTTGTTTAGACTTTTATTGTGCCTTGCATATACGATCAACTGCATCTCCCTTATAAATTCAACGATTTTCACTTCCGAAATCACCGGAACTACCTCAGAGCTAGTTTCACCTAGATTCGTATATGCAAGGTATATAAGCGGAGTAGGAAGGAAACTACCTCATTGCTAGTTTAGCCGTAGTATCAAACAAAGTTGCCTCATGTCACTTAGCTATCTCCTCCTCTAACTAACCTAACCTAACCTTTAACTCGTAATATTTATGGAAATACATACCAGTGAAGGGCAAAACACAACGCAACACAATCCCCATAATCAGATGCTATCACTATGTGACTAATACTGTAAACACACGCCATCGTTAAAGTAAATAATTACGAAAATATATTATAATGTAAATCACTTTTTTCTTATCCAAATTTGCAATTAAAGAATAGTCGTATCGAACTGTTTCCAGGGAAGAAGTTTTAGCACAATACACCATACCATACCCACTGAAAATTAACATTTAGACAGTTTGATTAAATCTCTAGTCCTACTTATTACACAGAATGTTAAAAGCTCAAAACTAATTTTTCTGCTCTCACGATTATGATAATTTTATTATATCTATTTTCTTACTTACCGGTCGAACGCTTCGAAGTGCCACGGCCAATCCGACAAAGGCGATGGAATAGATACCATACTAGAAACGAATAAAACAATTGTGTTTTACTACATGTTACGGAAATTTCACGGAATCTAAGGTTAAAACAGACAAATATTATTCACTCACTTGAACTCCTCTAATATTTTTCTCCATATACGATGTAAAGTTCTCGAACCAGTGCCGTTCGTCGTCCATTTCGCTCGAATAAATTTCTTTTCAGAATAAAAGACTTATTTCTGTCAACATAAACAAACACATCGCCGTTTCGTTATGCAACTGTTCACATTCCTGACTGTTTTCAGAGTCCATTACCACATAGATCAAAATTACTTCGGTCCGTTCCGTTTCGATCACAACACAACAGATTTATCGCTTACGTAATTGTTCAAGCAGGCACTGAGCGGGCCGAACTGAACAATACGAATTACGCACAAAAAAAAAAAAATGTACGGACTAAAATGCACTGTTCTGTGAATACCGGTAGTCGTAAAAAGTAACCGTAAAGTTCTGGGGGGAACCTAAACACCGGGGTTGGGGGGGGGGGATATATTCATCCATGAAAATATGTTTGCAGTGCTTATGCAATATGAATGCTACGAATTTACTAAGTTAGCAGCATAATGGGCTTTCATATTCAGCAAATGAAGATGGGTTACAAATAAATAATAATGTTATGTTTTATTTAACAACACTCGCAACTGCCCAGGTTATATCAGCGTCGCAGGTGTGCCGGAATTTTGTCCCGCAGGAGTTCTTTTACATGCCAATCTACTGACATGAGCCTGTCGCATTTAAGCACACTGAAATGCCATCGACCTGGCCCAGGATCGAACCCGCAACCTTGGGCATAGAAGGCCAGTGCTATACCTACTGCGCCGACGGTTACAAATAAATGTACAGTGCATATACTGGGAATGATTTTTAAGTTCGAACGGTTGCGCTTTTGTAAATATCGTGACTAACCAAGTTCTTAGTCATTATTCTACTTACTCATTGTTTCTATTATTTTTATATTCTAGTACAACATGAACAACAATTTACCGCGCATAAAATGTATGTTCAATTTGAATGCGCGCGTTTTCCACTTGAATTCAAGTTTTTTATTGGTTATTTTACATTTTATCAACTACTATAGTTACCTAGCGTCTGAATGAGATGGTGATAAGGTGATAATGCCAGGAAAAATCTCAACCAGAGAACTTATCCCAACCAGGATTGAATTCAAGTTATCAAGTGACGCTCATACTCTTCAAGTTGTTTCAAGTTCCTTTCACGTCAAATAAAAAGTAACTTCGCTTTAGAATATGCCATTAGGAAAGTTCAGGATAACAGGCAGGGTTTGGAATTGAACGGGTTACATCAGCTTCTTGTCTATGCGGATGACGTGAATATGTTAGGAGAAAATCCACAAACGATTAAGGAAAACACGGGAATTTTATTGAAAGCAAGTAAAGCAATCGGTTTGGAAGTAAATCCCGAAAAGACGAAGTATATGATTATGTCTCGTGACCAGAATATTGTACGAAATGGAAATATAAAAATGGGAGATTTATCCTTCGAAGAGGTGGAAAAATTCAAATATCTTGGAGCTACAGTAACAAATATAAATGACACTTGGGAGGAAATTAAACGCAGAATAAATATGGGAAATGCCTGTTATTATTCGGTTGAGAAGCTTTTATCATCCAGTCTGCTGTCAAAAAATTTGAAAGTTAGAATTTATAAAACAGTTGTATTACCGGTTGTTCTGTATGGTTGTGAAACTTGGACTCTCACTCTGAAAGGAACATAGGTTAAGGGTGTTTGAGAATAAGGTGGTTAAGAAAATATTTGGGGCTAAGTGGGATGAAGTTACAGGAGAATGGAGAAAGTTACACAATGCAGAACTGCACGCATTGTATTCTTCACCTGACATAATTAGGAACATTAAATCAAGACGTTTGAGATGGGCAGGGCATGTAGCACGTATGGGCGAATCCAGAAATGCATATAGAGTGTTAGTTGGGAGACCAAAGGGAAAAAAACCTTTAGGGAGGACAAGACGTAGATGGGAGGATAATATTAAAATGGATTTGAGGGAGGTGGGATATGATGATAGAGACTGGATTAATCTTGCACAGGATAGGGACCGATGGCGGGCTTATGTGAGGGCGGCAATGAACCTTCGGGTTCCTTAAAAGCCATTTGTAAGTAAGTAAGTAAGTAAGTAAGGGATTTAACTTGACTTGAAACTTGAACTCAAGCTGCTACTTGACTTGAACTCAACTTAAAACATAGTTTACACTTTTCAAGTTCGTCGAATAAATTATATGGCGACATATCTTTATCAACAGCCATACACCTTAAAACACTACAATGGGCCGGACATAGTATCAAGATGGAAGGGGAGAGAATCCCTAGGAAAGTATTGGAGGAAGAGGGATGGTGGGAAGACCTCGGTTCCCATGGAAAGAGATGGTACAGAAGTATCAGGAATTGGAGAACAATGGCTAAAAACAGAGTTGAGTGGAAGACTTTAATTGGAGAGGCCATGGTCCGAAGTGTCATAGGAAGAAGAAACAATGAGAATGTAATATTTTATTGAAATAAGATACAGCGCATTGTTTAGCCTAAAGAGTACATTACAACACACACACAAACACACATTCTCGTCCTTTGGCATTGAAGATCTCAGCACAGTTTCCTCTTCGTGTAGTAACCAGCTGTTACTTTGTGCCCCTCCTTTGAACTGTAGAGAAGAATTTGAACACCTAAAACATTTTTGCCACAATTAAAATATTCTATATTTTATACTCAAAAGTGTGAAGATAGGAAAAAATTAAAATACTGAAATAACTATTCGTTTTTGTGATATTGCCATCCAACAATTGTAGTATATATTCTGACATATATTTGCGGTTTCATACCTAACTAGATATGTACTATCTAGACATTTTGAGGTCTTGGTATATTAGACAATGCTGCAAAAAAAGTATAGACATGTTTGGGTATATCATAAGAATAAAGCAGTTTGTTGTTCTGTCCACTTTGTTGGTTGGTTTGCATTCAAATTTCAATTTTTTCTTATTATGTACAAATGGAGCTTAAACAAGGCTTCCATTTAAAAAAAAACTTTACAGTCTAAATAACTATTTATTTCAATTAAATTTAATTAAAAACACGTCAATTTAGATATTAAAGAGTATGCTAAACGTTAATGCTATCTACATAAAGATTAATTTTTTATCCTACAGAATTTATCTGTTATGGTAACAATTGATAATAGAGGAGAAAAATTCGCTCCGACACCGGGGATCGAACCCGGGTCCTTGGTTCTTGGTTTTACACTAGAGGAGGGGAATTCGATCCGGTGCTGTGGATTGAAGTTCAGTGTAGCTCAGTGGTTAGAGCGCTTGGTACATAGAACCAAGGACCCAGGTTCGATCCCATGCACCGGACCGAATTTTTTTCCTCTAATATCAATTGTTAATGCTATGTTGAAGTGCAAAAAGGCTCAGGAAAGAATTTGTCTTTGAAATTCCGACAGATAAAAGGTTGATTCATGAGTACTCCACCAAGATAAAAGAGGCAATCAGAGTCATTCACCTCACGTTATTTCAAATGGCATCCATTAAATTTTTTTTAGTCTACAGATGATGTCAGTATGTCTTACAGATGCAAACTAGCGTTAATTGCATTTTAGGTTTCACCCCCTTACTCCCACCTCCCTTTGAAATTTCAATAAGAAAGAGCATACACCTGATTACACAACTTTTAACACTATATACCAGTAGTTTATATTCCGAATCATCTGTAGCTGCATTTAGATTGGCAACAGGCCGTGACTGTTTGGCCAAACACCTGCATAGAATTGGAATATATTAGTCCCCTAACTGCCCATTGTGCAACTCAAACCAAGAAATGGATTCGGAACACCTCAAAATCTGTGCTTCAGTGGCTGACCATGATAATATCTTTGAAAAATATTGGAGTGCAAGAGGTCAAATGACTTTATTGTCAAACACCTGGCATTAGAAAACAACAACAACTTTATATTCCGAAGAAAGAGTATTCAATTTTTTATACATCTCATTCATTTTTTCCCACAGCTTTTGTTTTGTTTTCTATCGTTGCCTGGCAACCTGGATTGTTATTATTTATCAATTGCTTGTAGGATGATAAAACAGTTTATTTTGGGTTATTTCCTGATCTTTCAGGGAAGGTAAGTCTCCTTTCCATCTGCTATCTGTCACCAAGGTGAAGGAAAAAGAAATGCTGCTAACTGCAAAACCTTGCTATGGCCCTGTACATTCCACGTCCTTCACTAGAGACGTCAGAAGTCGATTCTTTTGTTCTGGTAGCAGTAAAATGTTATATCTCTATTATTATATTACTTTACAATAAAAATAATAGTTACATTATTATTTATACAAGACAGAAAATGTTGATATAGTCAACAAAAATAGCATGACGTACCTCTGTCATCAAGGTTGCCGCTTGAAACGCATTGGGGTTGCCATGACAGACATGTGTGGGTCAGGCAGACGGGAACACAATTCACAGAGAAGCTGCAACAGAATTGAAGAGAAAAACCATATGCTGTAAATTCCAGCTACATCACACACAAAACTCTTAAACAACTAATTTTTCACTATTATTAAGTAAAGGTTAAAGTGCATTTAATTTGCTATGCCACATATTTATGCATTTCATTAAGAATCTCAAGTTTTAAAATGATGTTCATTTTTGAGAAGATGAATTTTTATGACTCAATCTATGAAAATACCTTCTTCCTGTCTTATATTTCTAGTCAAGGTACTAATTGTATATTGGAAACCATTGGATACCATATAACGGTAATTATTTTGTCACAATGAGATAATGTACTGGCCAGTTAAAAGTAATACTCATTTTAATCTCAAAATATCTTGAATTCATATTCATCAGTACCTAAGTACTGAACCACAAAATATATCCTAACAGTATTTAAATTTCAAGTATAAAATAATTTTTTATTTATTTTGAATCTTGCGTACATCACTTTTAACACTTGAATATAATTAATTGATGAACTAGTGGACTTACTCGTGTTAAATATGTAATATTTGTCCGGCTTACAGCTGTTTCAGTGCTTGACGCACCATCATCAGAGCCTACTAGATCGCAGCGTCATCTCGAACTTCTCTGCCTGTTAGGAGGGTGTGTTTTATTGTTGGAAGGTGTTGAAGTGTGGAGTCGAATTTTTTTATTGTGTTATAATTTTTAAAATACTCATACTTAATAGGTACATAGTGTGGAGAACTGTACTATATTATTAATTTCTTTATTAATTTGTGATAAACAGGCTCTCGAAGTTGATTAGAGAGTGGTAATAAGGTAATGATGGAAGGACAAAATCAAATACTCAAAGAAAACCTGCCACTTAACTCACTTTGTTTTCTTTAAGTAGAGGTAGATATTATCCATTTCATAAAGAGTGGAATGAAATGTAAGGGAATTTCGGGAGAGAGGCACTGACCCAGCACTGCGATCTTTCAAGATCTATTGTGCTAATCCTCATTCTAGGCGCATTCTCGTACCCACATTGGCTGACTACACTAAGGTTTGCTGCATAGACGTAGGTCATCCCATAAAAGATGCTTACAGTCTTGAAGCTGGGTGTAGCCCCCAGTGGGGCACAAGTCTTGAAGGGGCCTTGAGACACATCCACGTGTGTCCCATTGGTGTAGTGCAGCACGCTCTTTAAGGTGAGGGCTCCATTCACCACCACCATGGTCACACGCTCAGGGTTAAGGCGATGCTCATAGCGGGAGAACAGTTCCCCATTGATACACACCTGCACACAAATGCAGCAGAACGTCAAATAAACTTTACTACGATATGTCTTGTGAAAACCCTTACCGGTATGTGGAGGGAATATAAATACTGCAAATTAAAAGTTAATAAAACTTTAGCAGTTTCACTATTATTTAATGGTTCAGAATCCTGGATATTAACTGCTGCAGAGATGAAATCTCTAATTTTATTATTCATTGTTCGATACACTCTTTTATCAATAGTCTCTAGACACACACCTTCATCTCAAACAGCAGAAATAACTAAAATGCTCTCTCAATTAATATCACTCAATAAAAGAATTGTATTCCAATGGATACCATCCCATTGTGGAATCCTGGGAAACGAGAATGCGGATGCTTTAGCAAAGAAGGGCAGCACTGCTACTTACAGACCTGTTACTAAATCTACGTAGGTATTACTCTGTGAAAAGATTTATTAAATCTACATACTTAGACTTCAACAAACAAAATTTGATAACACAATCTCAAGGGAGAAAAAATGGAACTCTTTGCGTCATAATCCACAGTTAATTCCCGATTTACCACGAAAATCGTCTGTAGCTGCATTTAGATTGGCAACAGGCCATGATTGGCCAAACACCTGCATAGAATTGGAATATATCTGTGAATGAATTTAATACTATTATAGTCACAATCATGCCATGGTATGAAAGAAAAATTTCGCAACCTCGAGCGGGAATCGAACCTGCGACTTCCTGGTCTCCGGTCAGGCGCTCTACCACTGAGCTATCGAGTTCGTCTCACGCCAAAGGCTCGGAATTATCCTTTCATACTGGCAACTCTGTTATAGAGTACTGTCGTTAGCGTCTGATCTTAGTCAGCACTGCTTATGGCTGGAAAGAATATATCAGTCCCCTAACTGCCTATTGTGCAACTCAAACCAAGAAACATTTCAAAATCTGTGCTTCAGTGGCTGATCATGATAATATCTTTGAAAAATATTGGAGTACAAGAGGTCAAATGACTTTATTGTCAAACGCCTGGCATTAGAAAACAACAACAACAAAACTTATAATCACTGAATAACTTTATGATATCTTTACTGTGTTAACTTTTGCAATTTACCTGACTGACTATTTTAGAAGTGGTATCCTTCATTGTCCGAAGACTACCACTCCGAAACTAGTCAGCCAGGTAAACTGCAAATGTTAACACAATAAAGATATCATAAAGTTATTCAGTCTAATTTTAGTTAATGTTTCTATGAAACAAGACAAAATTAGAAATACAGAAGCTAGATATGGACTAAAAATATTTGCAATAAAACACATACCAACAAAACTGTAAAGTTCGTCTTTATAATATGAACCAGTGGAATGCATTCATGTTAGGCCAGATACACTGCACTTGCCCAGGTTATTTTAATATTATTAACAATTATATTTATCTGTTATGTAACAATGGTTATTATATTGTGACAGCGACGTGAGATTCGAACTCACGACCAGCGTCCCGCAAGAGAGAAGATCGCGCGGGCTCCACGGAGCACTGAGGGACGGCGTGCGGCGGAGAGAAGAGAGGGGAAAGGGCCTACGCGGCGAGGGAGTGTGCGCGCGCAACTGCTGCGTGCGGAGTGAAGGGGGGACGGACCCTCCCGACTCTTCGAGAAGTCCGTCGAAGTGGAAAAATCGGGAATTCGAACTTTCCAGGCTACGTCGCTGTGGTTATAAAAGAAGAAGCGCGAGGGAACTCGGACAGTGTGTGTGTGATTCATGATTAGTTCAGTGAGTAAGCCAGTGAACAGAGCAAGCCAGCCAGTCTTGTGTACCGGAGTTCGACTTGAGTGTGCGTCCGCAACTGTGTCAGCATCCAAAGGCCTGAGTTCGAGTGCAGTGGACCGCAGTTGGAGGGACCTGAGTTCGAGTGCAGTGGACCGCATTTGGAGGGACCTGAGTTCGAGTACAGTGGACTGTCTCTGAAGGTCTGTGGTTCGAGATACTGTGAACTCGAGTGACTGAGCTAGAAGAACTGTGAACTGAGAACTGACAGTTCTGATTTGTAAATAGTGCTTTGTAAATATTAGTTAAGATTAACAGTTCATTGTTGTTCGTAATAGTCCTAGTGAATTGTCATTGTCGTCGTCTGTGGAGAGCAAATCCCATTGTTGCCGAGAGCGTTTAATGTGAATTGTAGAAAGGAATTATTATTGTTGAGTTGAAATAAATTTACAATATTATATTAATCATATTTTAATGTATTACTAGCTTCAGAAGTTAATAAATAACCACATTTCTTTTACATAAAGTATCAATTCTTTCAAATCTAGTCTAACTTTCATGCTGTGTCATTGCCACTACAAAGGGCCCTGCTGTACAGTCAGTACGCTTCTGGTATGCGAGCATTGAAGTGAATAATATTTTATGGTTGTAAATTGAAGCGAAAGTGTTGTATGTCTGAAAATAACTGCATAATAGAGAAATTCCTTAAGAAGATTACCGATCTTTCAATGAAAAAGGCGAAATTGTAACTGAAGAGCTACCATACTCTCTTTGCAGTGTTGCAACACGTTATATTTTTTAATTTACCGGTACTCAAATCAAGAAATGGATTCAGAACACCTCAATGCATTCATGTTAGGCTAGATACACTGCACTTGCCCAGGTTATTTTAATATTATTAACAATTATATTTATCTGTTATGTAACAATGGTTATTATATTGTGACAGCGACGTGAGATTCGAACTCTCTTGCTTCAGTGGGTGACCATGACCATGACCATGACAATATCTTTGAAAAGTATTGGAGTGCAAGAGTCAAATGACTTTATTGTCAAACACCTGGCATTAGAAAACAACAACAACATTTTTGGATTTTAAAAAGTATTGGACGTATCAAAAAACTTATGTGACAAATCTTTCTATTACTTCTGTGAATTAATGTAATAGGTTCCCTTCCGCCCTGTATTGGCTAATGAACTGACCTTTATGTGTCTGTCATCTGAGTGGAAATCCACTGTGAACTCAGCTCCTCTTTGGAGAGGGACAGAGTCGTTACTGAAGTCCCAACCCCAGATTCCATTGAAGAAAGTGTTGTGTATAACAGCTCCATCCTTGAGTCGAGCTTTGAACTGCAGCACTATCACGTCTTCAATATCACCGTCTGATTGCAGGTTGATAATCATCCTGTAGAGTGAAACACAGTGTGAGATAAAATTACAACACTGATACATGCATTTCTGTCTCATCTCCACGGATTCGACCTTCTTCAAATATAATAAATTAATTATCTAAAAGAAACTAGGGATAAAAAGATATAATTTTACAGTGTACCGGTACTCCAGTATATTGTAGCATTAACGAACATGAAAGAACAGAGAGGCGAAAGAAGAGAGTAAAAAGATATAACTGAGACATAAATTACTATACTATTTTTGCGTTTATTAAAATTAATAGTTAATTAATTAACTGATAATGATTCAATCATAAACAGAACATTTAAACACACAAATAAACAATGAGCGAGTGCTGTGGATTTTTAAGAAAAATATCAACATTAAGGGGAAGAAATATTTAGTATATAGTAATTATTGGTACATATAACACAAAAATAAGTACATATTATTTATGTAGTACACACTCGTTTAGCAAGCTCGTGTTTCTATAAATAACTATTTTGTACTAAATAGAACATAACAAAGTTTCAATAAAATTGAAGGGTTTTTTGAAAAAGAAGAAACTATAGTCCAAAAAATGTCAATTTGAGATATTAAGCATGTGATGAGTGTATTGTAGCGGTCATCTACTGAATTAGTTGTTAGGGAAAAAAACACCATAGGCCTATGTTATAGGAGTGGAACTTTTCAGTGGTTTTCATAAAACAACCATAGTTCAAAGACGATTTTTGTGAAAACAGTCATTGTCCAGCCAGGACAATGGTAGCATTTACAAATATCCCATTCATATCACCTTGTGGTCACTGGTTGAGAAGAAACTGCCTTCTGAAGGATGCACTGGAAGGAATAGTGAATGGGAGAAGAGTTCAGGGTAGAAGACGACATCAGATGATATATATATATATATATATATATATATATATACATACATCGACGGATCCTTGATCCCCAAAGAACAAGGTGCCGGTGCAGGTGCTACGTGCTGTCTCTTCTCACTTTATAGATCTCTTGGAATTGGAACAACAAGTTTTGATGGAGAAATCATTGCAATAAGTGAAAGTCTCAGGAATCTTCTATGCCACATCAATAAATTTAAGAATGCAGTTATATTGTCAGACTCCAAAGCAGCTGTTCTATCAATCGTCTCTAAACACATATCTTCATCTCAAACAGCTGAAATAACTAAAATGCTCTCTCAAACTCAGTAAAAGAATTGTAATCTTCATCTTACGATGTTTGGCGACGTATACACGTCCGTTGATGTGACATATTAATGAATTTAAATACTATTATAGTCACAATCATGCCATGGTATGAAAGAAAAATTTCACAACCTCGAGCAGGAATCGAACCTGCGACTTCCTATTCTCCGGTCAGGCGCTCTACCACTGAGTTATCGAGTTCGTCTCACGCCAAAGGCTTGGAATTATCATACCATTGCATGATTGTGACTATAATAGTATTTAAATTCATTAATATGTCATATCAACGGACGTGTATATGTCACCAAACATCGTAAGATGAAGATTACATTTGTAAAGTTTCTTTCAAGCCATAAGCAGTGCTGACTAGATCAGACGCTATGGACAGTACTCTATAACAGAGTCGCCAGTATGAAAGGATAATTCCAAGCCTTTGGCGTGAGACGAACTCGATAGCTCAGTGGTAGAGCACCTGACTGGAGAACAGGAAGTCGCAGGTTCGATTCCCGATCGAAAGAAATTTTTCTTTCATACCATGGCATGATTGTGACTATAATAGTATTTAAATTCATTCATTCAAAAGAATTGTATTCTAATGGATACCGTCCCATTGAGGAATCCTGGGAAACGAGAATGCGGATGCTTTAGCAAAGAAGGGCAGCACTGCTACTTACAGACCTGTTACTAAATCTACGTATTACTCTGTGAAAAGATTTATTAAATCTACATACTTAGACTTCAACAAACAAAATTTGATAACACAATCTCAAGGGAAAAAATGGAACTCTCTGCATCATAATCCACAGTTAATTCCCGATTTACCACGAAAATCGTCTGTAGCTGCATTTAGATTGGCAACAAGCCATGATGTTTGGCCAAACACCTGCATAGAATTGGAATATATCAGTCCCCTAACTGCCCATTGTGCAACTCAAACCAAGAAATGGATTCGGAACACCTCAAAATCTGTGCTTCAGTGGCTGACCATGATAATATATTTGAAAAATATTGGAGTGCAAGAGATCAAATGACTTTATTGTCAAACACCTGGCATTAGAAAACAACAACAACAACTTTTACCCAAGCAAGTGTGTGCTTGATAAACTTGTAAGTAATCAATGCAGCCTACCATTCGGCGTTGCTGTGCAGGACACCGGACACAGAAACTACGGACCCCGTTGAGAAGGGATGCTGAAGTTGCGAAACATATGGAGCAGCTCCAATCACCTGCAGGTCCTGTGCTCGGAGATCTGAACGTGGTCTGCACGTTTTCTGGAACAGAGATTGCATTTTTGTTTACATTCACATAAGACATTATGGCCTACAGACCGAAAATTATCCATAAATCTCTATTTTTGTTTTGCTTAAGGCAGTATGTGGCCTACAACTTTTGCTAGAATAAACTTAGTAAAATTCAAAATATGATTTATACATAATATTCTGAGTTAATTTTGCGCTTGAAATCATAATCCCCAAATTATTAAGGTTACACTGCATCACATTTCTTACTGAAGATATATCTCACCTGAACACCCACGTGGTAAGACATTTTGTGTAATGTGACGTCACCGATAACCCTGACATGTGAAACTTTTGTTGAATCTGTTCGGTGGAAGAACATCCAGAACAAAGCCTTTTCTACAAAAATCTGAAACACAATAGCATGAATCACATTTTAGTATTCTAATCGAAACTTCCTATTTTTTTAAATAACAGAACACCTTATTCAAATGGAAGTGAAATTAACTTTTACGAGAACTGATTAAAATGTTGTCTCTTCTTTATGTACGAAATTTCAGTTCTTGAAAAACATGTATGTTATTTGTGGAGCCAAAAATAAAACAGACAAGACGAATTGAAGTTACTTGAATCATCACTTGAATGTGATTTAATTCCATGTTATTGCTTTTAATAATATAATCCATTTGCACCATAATTTTAATTTAATTTAATTCGATGTTATTATACTTCAAACAGTATAAGCAATTGCACCACTACCTGAATTTGATTTATTTACTTATTTATTTCTTTATTAATTTCTTTACTTATTTATTCACTTCTTTATTTACTCATTTTTTTACTTATGCATTAATTTCTTTATTTATGTATTCATATTTTGATTTATTTATTCATTTGTTTCTTCATTTACTCATTTCTTTCTTTCTTTCTTTCTTTCCTTCTTTCCCCATTTATTTATTTATTTTATTCATTCATGTCTTTATTCATTCGCTCATATCTTTATTTCTTTATATATTTAGTTATTTACTGATTTCTATATTTTTTTCATTTATTTATTTACTTATTTATTTTCTATTTCCTTCTTTATTTATTCATTTAGTTATTTAGTCAATCATTTTTTTATTTGTTCATTCGTTTCTTTATTTATTCATTCGTGTTTTTATTTATTCGTTCATATCCTTATTTTCTTATTAATTATTTTATTTATTTACTCATTTCTTTAGTCATTCAATTATTTATTTACTTATTTATTTATTTTATTTATTCATTTAATTCTTTATTTATTCATTTATTTCTTTATTTAGTTATTTATTTAGTCACTTATTTATTTATTTATTTATTTGTTTACTTATTTATTTATCTATTTATTTATTTATTTATCTATCTATTTATCTATTTATTTATTCATTCATTTCTTTACTTATCCATTCATTTCTTTATTTATTCATTCATATCTTTATTTATTTATTTATTTATTTTTATTTATTTATTTATTTATTTACTTATTTATTTATTTTATTTATTCATTTAATTCTTTATTTATTCATTTATTTCTTTATTTAGTTATTTATTTAATCACTTATTTATTTATTTGTTTATTTATTTATTTATTTATCTATTTATCTATTTATTTATTCATTCATTCATTTCTTTACTTATCCATTCATTTCTTTATTTATTCATTCATATCTTTATTTATTTATTTATTTACTTATTTATTTATTTTATTTATTCATTTAATTCTTTATATATTCATTTATTTCTTTATTTAGTTATTTATTTAATCACTTATTTATTTATTTATTTATTTATTTATTTATTTATTTATCTATTTATCTATTTATTTATTCATTCATTTCTTTACTTATCCATTCATTTCTTTATTTATTCATATCTTTATTTATTTATTTATTTTTTATTTATTTATTTATTTTTTATTTATTTATTTATTTATTTATTTACTTATTTATTTATTTTATTTATTCATTTAATTCTTTATTTATTCATTTATTTCTTTATTTAGTTATTTATTTAATCACTTATTTATTTATTTATTTATTTATTTGTTTATTTATTTATTTATCTATTTATTTATTTATTTATTTATCTATTTATTTATTCATTCATTTCTTTACTTATCCTTTCATTTCTTTATTTATTCATTCATATCTTTATTTATTTATTTATTCATGTCTTTATTTATTCGTTCATTTTTATTTGTTTAATAATTAATTAATTTATTTACTTATTTCTTTATTTACACATTGCTTTCTTATTTATTCATTTCTTTCTTTAATTATAAATTTTTATTTTACCTTTATTTATTCACTTATTTCTTCATTTAGTTATGTATTTAATCATTTATTTATTCATTTAATTATTTATTTATATTTATTTATTCATATCTTTATTTATTCATTCATATCTTTATTTACTCGTTAATGTCTTTATTTCTTTATTCATTTATTTATTAATTTCTTTCTTTATTTCTCATTTCTTTCTTTATTTACTAGTAATTTATTTATTTATTTGTTTATTTTTATTTATCCATTTATATTTCCTTATTTATTCATTTATTTCTTAATTTGGTTATTTATTTAATCATTTATTTATTTATTTCTTTATTTGTTCATTCATTTCCTTATTTATTCATTAATTTCTTTACTTATTCGTTTATATCTTTATTTATTCATTAATTTCTTTATTTATTCATTCATTTCTTTATTTGTTCATTCATTTTCTTATTTATTCATTTATTTCTTAATTTGGTTATTTATTTAATCATTTATTTATTTATTTATTAATTTCTTTATTTGTTCATTCATTTCCTTATTTATTCATTAATTTCTTTACTTATTCGTTTATATCTTTATTTATTCTTAATTTCTTTATTTATTCATTCATTTCTTTATTTGTTCATTCATTTCCTTATTTATTCATTCATTTCTTTATTTGTTCATTCATTTCCTTATTTATTCATTAATTTCTTTACTTATTCGTTTATACCTTTATTTATTCGTTCGTGTCTTTATTTATTCGTTCATGTAATTATTTTTTCGTTCATGTCTGTATTTATTCATTCATTTCTTAGTTTATTCACTTCTCTATTTATTTATCTACTTAATGTATTTGCGTCATCATTTGAATTTGATTTAATTTGAGGTTATTAAGTTGAACAACTTTATCAACGCCTTTTTATTTACTTTATTGCCAGCAGCATGCACATATAATTATTTCCGTTCATTTTCAAAACAATTCTACAGTCTATTCTGTCCATAGAAATTATAGGTACCGGTAATAATGTTGAAACAATTGAAATTCATCATATGAAAAGTAAAAATATAGGCTACCCATTATCACATTCTTGGTACCAAATACCTAAGATCAAGCAGCAATCCCATACAGAATGTAGAAGGTATCGGAGGACTGACCTTGAAGCCTCTATCATCTGCAAGGATTGTGATGTTAAACTCGGTTCCTTTTTGCAGTGGAAACCAATAAGGAATCTCCTGCTGTCCCCACGAATGCTTCAGGAATGAGTTGTGGTACACTTTTTCCATGTCGAACCGCGCATGGAAACTCAGGGCCATTGGTGGCTGCTCTGTGAACCTCGTATCATCTGGGACCAGCAGCTCGATTGAAAACCTGGGGTCACACATTATTTATTGTCAGCACCTATATTTTTTTCTTCAACCATAACGCAGTGTAGGATATGGAAAACTACACTAAAAAAAGAATGAATAATGTGAGCAATGTTTATTTAAAGTAGTTTCATCTGCAACTACTCACTGCACACAACGATCAAGAACCAATTGGAAGGTATGATAGGAGGACTATCGTTTTTTTTAGCCTGGAAATTCGTCTTCTTCTCTTATTTTTGTATGAATTCTTTCACCGTAAACAATCTAATGAATTTGGATTCCGTAGTTTTACGAAATATTACGTCTTACATAATTGTATTACCATTATTGTATGAAATGTTCCATCCCAAACAATCAAATAAATTTGGATTCCACTGTTTTATGAAATATTCCATCCCAAACAACCAAATAAAATTGGATTCCACTGTTGTATGAAATATTAAATCGTACAAAGTCGCATTAATTTTATTACCATTGTTGTATGAATTCTTTCACCCTAAAAATCTAATGAATTTGGATTCCGTAGTTTTACGAAATATTACGTCTTACATAATTGCATTGCCATTATTGTATGAAATCTTCCATCCCAAACAATCAACTAAATTTGGATTCCACTGTATGAAATATTCCATCCCAAACAACTAAATAAATTTGGATTTCACTTTGTATGAAATATTATTACATTGTACAAAGTCGCATTAATTTTATTACCATTGTTGTATGAATCCTTTCATCCTAAACAATCTAATGAATTTGGATTCCGTAGTTTTACGAAATATTACGTCTTACATAATTGCATTACCATTATTGTATGAAAATATGTTCCATCTCAAACAATCAAATAAATTTGGATTCCACTGTTGTTTGAAATATTCCATCCCAAACAACAAAATAAATTTGGATTCCACTGTTGTATGAAATATTCCATCCCAAACAACAAAATAAATTTGGATTCCAGTGTTGTATGAAATATTCAATCCCAAACAACAAAATAAATTTGGATTCAAGTGTTGTATGAAATATTCCATCCCAAACAACAAAATAAATTTGGATTCAAGTATTTATGAAATACTCCATCCCAAACAACGAAATAAATTTGAATTCCAGTGTTGTATGAAATATCCCATCCCAAACAACAAAATAAATTTGGATTCCAGTGTTGTATGAAATATTACATCGTACAAAGTCGCATTAATTTGATTACCATTGTTGTATGAAATGTTCCATCCCAAACAATCAAATAAATCTGGATTCCATTGTTGTATGAAATATTCCATCCCAAACAATCAAATAAATCTGGATTCCATTGTTGTATGAAATATTCCATCCCAAACAATCAAATAAATCTGGATTCCATTGTTGTATGAAATATTCCATCCCAAACAATCAAATAAATCTGGATTCCATTGTTGTATGAAATGTTCCATCCCAAACAATAAAATAAATCTGGATTCCATTGTTGTATGAAATGCTCCATCCCAAACAATCAAATAAATCTGGATTCCATTGTTGTAAGAAATGTTCCAGCCCATGAATCTAATGAATTTGTATTCCACTGTAGCATGAAATATTACATCTTACATAATTACATTAATTTGGTCACTAGTGTTGTACGAAATATATTCCAAATAATACAATTCGTTGTTCGTATGAAATATTGCATCCCACATAAGGACATTAATTTGGTTTCCATTGTTGTTTGAAAATGACATCCTAAATAACGATATTAATTCGCTCCCATTGTTATCTAAAATATTACATCCTAAATAACCTCATTAATTTGGCTTCCATTGTTGTATGAAGTGCTGCATCTCAAACGATGACAGTTATGGTTCCCAAATAAACAGATGAATCTGGCTCCCACTGCAATGAAGGAGGAATTTCCAAGTGTTGTGGTGTTGTTTGTCGCGTGCACGTGGTCACATTCAGATTTTCGAGGTTTTGTAATTGGGTTGATTGAGATGAATGTCTGGAGGTGGACAAGGTGGGTTAATGCAGCAGGAAGTGGCTGGCAGAGAAGGCGGGCGGTAGGGCGGGCAGCTGCAAGGAAGTCGCCCACGATACTTACTCCTGCGCTCCCCGCGGGGTGGAGCCCTCCAGAGACAGTACGGAGCCGGGGGGCAGCCCGCTGCTGAGCGGCGCCACCAGCGGGACGCCGTCCTCCGGCAGGAACTCCGTCTCCTGCGGCCGGTCGCTGGTCTGGCACACCAACTCTGCAAACGAGACCAGACGCCCATTTTAAAACAGAAGAAGACGGCGCGCCCGCCCCGCGAACCAATTTCCTCTCGTTTGTAGGACTCGCAGACCTTGAAGTCTTCGCCTATGTCTCAAGTGTGACTTCTTAGAAACTTCACACCAGTGTTGACTGGAAAAGGTGTTCTGATTTCCTTCCCGGGAAAAATAATTCTCGCCGTAGATAAACTGAATTTATTTTATTGATTTATTTATTTATTTATTTATTTATTTATTTATTTATTATTTTGCTAATAATTGTAACATAATAGTACATTATGCAACGAGCCTATAATGATAGTAATTAAGACGCAAGTATGTTTGTTTATGAAACGGGCGCAAGCGAGTTTCATAATTTTCATACGAGCGTCTTAATTACCATTATAGGCAAGTTTCATACGACTTTTTATGCTCGACCATATTTCTAACTTGAAATTATTCAGAAATATTCATTTTACAGGGACATCACTTTATTTTTACCAACATTTTTAACATTAACCTGGCTATACTCGGAAACACTGTTGCCCCCTTCCATTACAGGAGTTTGATGATACTAGTGCAATATGTAAACAAATCATTTTACTAGGTATAGGAGGAGAGAAAAGTAGTGTATCCATTTATGTTGTAGGGAAATACGATATTACGATTTTCAGTTTGATCATCACTTTTACGGAATTTATCAAAATACAGTAGAGTAGTAACATTTTTTTTTCAAAAACTCAACTTTTTAGGCGGCTATGTTCGTTATGTAATGTCTACTTTATTTAGCATATTAATTATTGATGTTAACATACAATATAGAGAGTGCATTTAAATTGAGGGGCTCATAAGTAAAGGGCTGTAAGTGCACTTGTTACTTTTGAGAAAATGGGGTTTAAATATTTAAGCTTTCGTAAAATCGGTGAAATTTTTATTTAAATTTTAATGTGTGATGCAATTAAAATATCTCTTTGACACTAAAATTTTAGATACTTTAGCTTACACTGGATGCACTTAACTCATGTTATTACAAATGTCACTAGCATTCCTTTGCTTCTAGCCACCTCAATTCAAAATAAGCTAATCTGAATTTTTAAACAAGTTGCTGAAAATGGTTGCTGTTCATTACAATGCAGGCTTCAATTCTTTACGCATATTATTAAAAACATTTTGAAGCATATTCTCTGAAATTTAATTTATCGTTTCTTCAATATAATTTTTAGTGCGATATTATTAATATAGGTTGTTTCTTCTATAGAAAACGCAACCATATTTCTGAAACACACTATACACTGCAGTGTTTACTTCACTGCTTGAAGACTTCGAATGCAACAGCGGCCGTAAGTTTGTGTGTCTGACGGGAGCAAGGATATTAGTGAAGGGGTGAGAGTGAAGTACATTCAGAAATGCAGGTACAATAAAAATGCAAGTAAAAATAAAATGATGTCCCTGTATCTGTACTGACAGAAGATCGGAAGTGACCTTGTTCATAGCTCGAAATTGTGAGATGTGCGCAAACGCGAAAGTATTGATTTTTTTCCGAGGAACAATAATGTCATTGATCTTGATGTAATGCAGAGAATGCGTAACCTAGAAATTGATTTAGAATTGAAAAACGAGATGACAAATTGAATTTATTTCAATATTATTTACAATTAACGCTAATTATTATAGTAACAGAATATAACCTTCTGCGACAGTATTGGTTTTCCAGCCTCCGTGACGTTTCGCTATTGTCTTTCGATTGCATATCCGAGAATAATCGATACTTGCGGTTTTATAATGGCACAATGGTGATTTCTCATTGGCTGAACAACTGAACTATAATGAATAGGTGTACTTTAATGAGGTGCATTAAAAGGCTACTACCAGGTGTATAATTACTACATTTCGGCATGGTCGAGCATAAAAACTATGAAAGGAGTCCATAATCGTACCTATTTTTAAAAAGGGGAACAAGACTAACTGTGGTAACTTTCGAGGAATATCACTTTTGTTGACGTCGTACAAAATTTTGTCCAATATTCTTTCGAGAATATTAACTCCATATGTAGATGAAATTGATGGGGATCATCAGTATGGTTTTAGGCGTAATAGATCGACTATTGATCAGATTTTTTGTATTAGACAGATAATGGAGAAAAAATGGGAGTATAAGGGTACAGTACATCGGTTATTCATAGATTTCAAAAAGGTGTATGACTCGGTTAAGAGAGAAGGTTTATATAATATTCTTATTAAATTTGGTATTCCCAAGAAACTAGTTCGATTAATTAAAATGTGTCTCAGTGAAACTTACATCAGAGTCCGTATAGGTCAGTTTCTATCTGATGCTTTTCCAATCTGCGGGCTAAAGCAGCAGGGAGATGCACTATCACCTTTACTTTTTAACTTCGCTCTAGAATATGCCATTAGGAAAGTTCAGGATAACAGAGAGGGTTTGGAATTGAACGGGTTACATCAGCTTCTTGTCTATGCTGATGACACGAGTATATTAGGAGAAAATCCACAAACGATTAGGGAAAACGCGGAAATTCTACTTGAAGCAAGTAAAACGATAGGGTTGGAAGTAAATCCCGAAAAGACTAAGTATATGATTATGTCTCGTGACCAGAATATTGTAAGAAATGGAACTATAAAAATTTGGAGATTTATCTTCAAAGAGGTGGAAAAATTCAAATACCTGGGACCAACAGTAACAAATATAAATGACATTCGGGAGGAAATTAAACGCAGAATAAATATCGGAAATGCCTGTTATTATTCGGTTGAGAAGCTTTTGTCATCTAGTCTGCTGTCAAAAAATTCGAAAGTTAGAATTCATAAAACAGTTGTATTACCGGTTGTTCTGTATGGCTGTGAAACTTGGACTCTCACTTTGAGAGAGGAACAGAGATTAAGGTTGTTTGAGAATAAGGTTCTTAGGAAAATATTTGGGGCTAAGAGGGATGAAGTTACAGGAGAATGGAAAAAGTTACACAACGCAGACCTGCACGCATTGTATTCTTCACCTGACGTAATTAGGAACATTAAATCCAGACGTTTGAGATGGGCAGGGCATGTAGCACGTATGGGCGAATCCAGAAATGCATATAGAGTGTTAGTTGGGAGGCCGAAGGGAAAAAGACCTTTGGGGAGGCCGAGACGTAGATGGGAGGATAATATTAAAATGGATTTGAGAGAGGTGGGATATGATGGCAAAGACTGGATTAATCTTGCACAGGATAGGGACCAATGGCGGGCTTACGTGAGGGCGCCAATGAACTCCGGGTTCCTTAAAAGCCAGTAAGTAAGTATTATAAAACGCATTTGACCACCTCTGTGGTGTAGGGGTCAGCATGCTGGTCTCTTACGCAGAGGGCCGGAGTTCGATTCCTGGTCGGGTTGAATTTCCTGGTTAACGTTTTTCAGGGTTTTTCCTCAACCTTAAGGCAAGTGCCAGGAAATTGGGGCCACAACATCCCTGATTATCACCGACCTCATTCATCACCGAACTCATATTCATAACAATCAGTAAAACATAGGCCTATACAGTCGCCATCTATTTTACAACAATACGACCAATAGTACATAGGCCTTCGGATTTCACCCAGGACAGTGTTTCACACATACCAATTTTCATTACTGTACAAGATACAGTAATGGAGAGAAAAAATGTTGAATATTTCCAAAAAATTTACTGATGTAAGCTGTACCTAACCCTTAAAATAAGATATAATATCTACATATACTACACCCACTCCTCAGAAAAACGATAAATTAATATGGATATAATTGAATCACAATAATTATTGAGAAACCCCATATGTAATTTTTTTTCACGAAATTGAGTTATACAGTGAAACCTCTCGTTACGGACACCCCCAAAATACGGACAGATTTTTATGTCCCAACTGAAATAATATAGAAATAATGATAATTTTAACTCTCGTTTACGGACACTCTCAAACACGGACACGGTCAGCTGTTTCACAGTCCTACAGCTTGCTTTACCTCATGACTGCGGACAGAACTTGGATGTCAAGACCTAATGTGTTACAAAAATGGAAAATTTAGTTTTGAGAACTGTAAAGAAATTCTTTAACATGAAAGAAGACAATAAGGGTCTCGTAGGCTACCACTAGCCCAGCCAGCTACTCCTTGTTAGCTGGAAGCGGGTGGATAAACAAAGTCATAAAATTTAACCTGTCTGATGGGTCCAAGGTTTCCGCGATCGTGAAATTGTATTCGACACATGATAGGGTTAGTAGGATTATTCTCTGCACTTCAATCATTTGTTCTGTTTCGAGAGACATGGCACCTGAACGTAAAGGTTAAGTTGAAAACTGTAAATTACAGTACTGCATAACTGTAGACCTAGAATAAAATTGCATGGCACAGTACTGTATTTTCCTTTTTCGGTCTTATCTACTGTAGTTCAAAGTTGCAAAGAATTTATTGTAGTACAGTAGACTGTATTTAGAATCAAACTACAGGAATTCATTTCATTTAATTTATTTTATTGGGTTATTTTACGACTCTGTATCAACATCTAGGTTATTTAACGTCTGAATGATATGAAGGTGATAATGCTGGTGAAATGAGTCCGGGGTCCAGCACCGAAAGTTACCCAGCTCGTATTGGGTTGAGGGAAAACCCCGGAAAAAACCTCAACCAGGTAACTTGCCCCGACCGGGATTCGAACCCGGGCCACCTGGTTTCGCGGCCAGACGCGCTGACCGTTACTCCACAGGTGTGGATTCATTTCATTTAAAGCATATTATAAATTTACTGTTAGATTGGGGAGCCTCTCTCCCAATAACGGACACCTTCCATATGCGGACATATTGTTACGTCCATTCGATGTCCGTAAATGAGAGGTTTCACTGTGTATATGTATGTATGTATGTATATATATATATATATATATATATATATATATATATATATATATATGATTTCGAGTTCTAAACATGTGACTCATGATATCACAGTCCAGTATATACAGTCACGAAGCTCAATACGTAGTAAATATGCAAACATTAGATAGTTGCTCACCACTAGGATCGCTAATATCGCCTCATTACAGACAATGCGAAATAGTATCGGCACAGTTTATTGTTTCTAGCACCCTCAAAACTCAAGCTTCGTGACTGTATATAGTAGACTATGATATTATGAAGAGAAACCCCACATATTCCCATCAACATTCATTTTAGCTAAAGTGTTAAGAAAAAATAATTTGAGCACAAATCTAGGACCTGAGATGTTATTTTGTATCTCCTGAAAAGTTTAGTTTTCTAGACATGCGGGATTTCGGTTCAATTGTAGCATAATCATATGCTATCCATTTTAGATCGACACAAGAGGCGAAAAAATAAAAAAATACATAATTTTCCACATACATCTGACGTCAGTTTGCGTTAAATTATCGCAGTGTGTTAAAGAACACATTAGTAAAGTGGCAGCAGAATGTAAAACACGGTATTTACGAATGGTCTGCTAGACATACATAAATACTTTCGCTTATTGGGAAATTAGTCATTGCAGTAATTGAACGCCATGCAATATTGGTGTATTGGAGACATAGCGGCAACATTACATCCAATATAAACCCCGCAATAAACGGAGGTGGGAACAGCTTCACGGTCATTTCAATTTATGCCGTGAAAAGGGTTCACGTTGCATACGCAACAATGACACGCGGACTTCATGACTGGGGAAATCCTTTTGCATGCGTCATTAAAAGTGCATTATTAGCATGATGATTATTATTGTTATCACATTACTAGATCATTACTAGTAATGTTGTTTTCATTACTTCGCAGAAGCTACTGCGTCGATTTCAAAGAGCAGTCTTCCCATTCTCGCTGCCCAGACCGGAAGTGCGTCACACAAAGCGCTTCCATTTAAGACTGCCACAATCGTTTCTTTTATTGCGTGTACTCTGCCCGTGGCGCGTGTGGTTTCCATCAAGGGCGCTATGACCCAGACCAATCACGAATTGGTTCTGGGAGACTCTCCCGTTTCCCCTGACATCTTCGATTCACTTACTGTTAAAATAAAGAAAAAATGAAAAGAAACAAAGGAAGCAAGAAATAGAGAAAGAAAGAAAGAATATGTAAATGTCACATAACCTATATTTTCAATATACCCTACGCTTGGTAAAATAGTGGGTAAAGCAGTGGCGGCTCCTGCATATTTCTTAAGAGGAGGAAAGAAGTTTGCAGCGCAAAATGACACATTCTCGAGAGAAGCATGCTACAAATTAGCCTACATGCATACTTGTAAGATCAGATAGTGCTAGGGTTGGCCTTCCCTTCTGTATAGCAATAATCTGTTCTTGTAAACTGAGTTTCCTAAATTGTCCAAAATATATTATGTTTTCACTTCCATTCATTGTTGGATAATTGCACAAATTAACAATTACAAGGAAATTCACAAACTCCCAGCATTTTTCGCGCACACTACAGCATCACAAGTGTTGGAAGAGACTAGCTATTAACACATAACCAGAACCGTTTTACGGAAGTGGGGATGGGAAATAATCTGTTAAGAAAGCGAGAACACTGCACCCACTCACGTGGTCTGTGTT
The DNA here is from genome assembly GCF_040183065.1 of Periplaneta americana. Classification (NCBI taxonomy): domain Eukaryota; kingdom Metazoa; phylum Arthropoda; class Insecta; order Blattodea; family Blattidae; genus Periplaneta; species Periplaneta americana. Next base: position 10,067,548 of record NC_091130.1, on the reverse strand, counting down.
GCCACAAATTACCTTTTACAAGTTCAGTATCACATGTCAGTTCTTGTAAAATGATACCTTTCTGGTCATACTATCATTATTGTTCAAAGCTGCAGGTGACCGATTAATTTTTTTATGTTCAAAATAATGTAGTTTGGAGTACTTTCAATTTCGAATATATTTATACAAAACTGACAACTTGGCTGTTGTCCTGTCTAGTACACAATGAATGGAAGTGAATTTCAGGGGCCAAAATGATCTGCGATACTAACTTAGAACTACTTCCTCTTTGTTTTATAAAGGGTGCGTCAGAAAGAACGGATGGATTTCAAACTATCGATACGCAACGAGGAGAGAGATATAGTGAGGAGGACCACGACTGTTGGGTCAGCCATAGAATGCAGTTTCAGTTGAGAATATGGTGTTGGTCTGGTGTACAACGTGCTTTCATCGTAGAGACATTTTTGAAAAATGAAGTCTGTGATCGCCACTCAGGACTCATTTCGACATCGGATGTCACGCTAGGATTCCAACTCGGAATACAATTTTGCGGTGGGTGGCTTCATTTCGTATCACAGGTTCAACATTAAAGAAGAAATCACCTGGACGAAATTCTATTGCACTGAGATTGTCCGAGGCTACGGTAAGATCTCGCGCCCTGCGACTTCTTTCTTTGGGACCATTTGAAGGCGTAAGTTTGTAAACATCGATCACATACACTGGACGAACTGAAGACAGCGATTCGCGAAGAAATCGTGGCAATTGCACCAACTATGACTGTGAAAGTGATGGCGAACATCAGAAAACGCCTCGATGCCTGTATTGAAAGCCAAGGACATCATATGGATAATGTTGTTTTCCATAAATAAACTGCATGTATTGGTGAATATGTTGATAACAATAAATTTTTGATTTGATGAATCTTTACAATTTTCTTGCCATGTGAAATCCATCCGTTCTTTCTGACGCACCCTGTATAAATCTAACTTCAACTTTCAGATATCCTCGAAAGTTTCGAACCATGAATAGTACCTTATATAAAGTGCAATGAATAATAGTATATTTTGTTTTGTAATTTTAAAAGAAAGTTATATTATGGTGTCTTTCATAGTTTTGAGTTAAAACTGTTTTTATTGTGCCTCCTCCTAGATGTGTTATAGTTTGGTTGAATGCAGCATCGTTAGATGGCAGCGGTAGCGAGCTTGCTGCAAGACCAGTCGGTTTCTATTTCCCGCCCATGCGCTGATTCAGAGGAGGATCTCCTCCCTCTCCGTTCATTTACTTGCTTTAAAACTCTGCTTCTATCTCTCGCCGCTAGTGCGCTGTTGTCTGTGTGTGTTAACTGCAGTAAATGAGGAATGGATTGGTTTTCCTCCTCACAAACAATCTCGCATCTTTTTCACAGTTTTCTAGCAGCACTTGATTGCGCGTCGTTTAAAACTCGATCAACCGAGGTTTTCTTATAGCTGTGAACTTAAAAATTATCGAATCTTCCTCGAATTTCAAGGCATATATTTCATTTGGTATTTACTTTCAAAAGAAGAAAAATGTGAGGAGGACGTTCCTCCCTTCCCTCCCCCGAGAAACCGCCACTGGGGTAAAGGTATACCTATTACAGGCGATATAGGCCCACAAAGTAGGGGAATGTTAAAGCTTCCACTTCTACAGACAATCGGTACTAATCCTGAATGTTTGTCGCCTTTGTTCCAAAGGAGAACCATTTGACACACATTTCTGCTAGAGACTGAATAGATGCGACAGCTATAGTGCAGCCAGAGCAATTATGTCAATATTCAAAATTCATTATAACTGAGAATCGAACCCGCGACCTTTAGTTTTTTGGAATACCGCGTGCCCCAATATGCATTTAAATACTTACTTACTGGCTTTTAAGGAATCCGCAGGTTCATTGCCGCCCTCACATAAGCCCATCATTGGTCCCTATCCTGAGCAAGATTAATCCACTTTCTATCATCATATCCCACCTCTCTCAAATCCATTTTAATATTTATTTTCCCATCTACGTCTCGGCCTCCCTAAAGGTCTTTTTTCCTCCGGCCTCCCAACTAACACTCTATATGCATTTCTGGATTCGCCCATACGTGCTACATGCCCCGCCCATCTCAAACTTCTGGATTTAATGGTCCTAATTATGTCAGGTGAAGAATACAATATGTGCAGTTCTGTGTTGTGTAACTTTCTCCATTCTCCTGTAACTTCATCCCTCTTAGCCCAAATATTTTCCTAAGCACCTTATTCTCAAACACCCATAACCTATGTTCCTCTCTCAAAGTTTCACAACCATAAAGAATGACCGGTAATATAACTGTTTTATAAATTCTAACTTTCAGATTTTCGACAGCAGACTGGATGACAAAAGCTTCTCAACCGAATAATAACAGGCATTTCCCATATGTATTCTGTGTTTAATTTCCTCCCGAGTATCATTTATATTTGTTACTGTTGCTCCAAGATATTTGAACTTCTCCACCTCTTCAAAAGATAAATTTCCAATTTTTATATTTCACTTCGACTACATCCATTCAAATTCTTCAATAGGAATTGTTCCGTATTTCTGTAACAATAATATTTCTGAGTTATACATATTTATCCATTTATTTAGAGTTGTGAAACTTCTAAAAGTCTTGGCCTTCACTATCCAAACGTTACATCGGTAAGCACGCAGTGACCTCATTGTCTCATTATCTCTTCAAAGAGAACCCGTCTCGTAAGAAGTCGGTGCGTTTAATTTTGATAAACGTAGGAGTGGACGCCAACATTCCCAGCGTTTCTTGCGACAAAACTTGTTCATCTGGCAACTGCTGATTAGTGATTACACTGTGTGTGTATGTGTAACAGGCGAACTCATAACGGATCTTTTTCTTTCTTCTTTTTTTCGCAGACGACTTGATTGTTACTGGCACAAAGCCTGCTGATTCATTAATCTTTCCCAACCCAAGTCAGAAACGTCTTTTCGAACTAAATCATTGTAATTGGAAAATTGGTTTCCATGTAGCCAGTGAGTTCACAATTCCAGTGCCGTATTAATTTTAATTGTATATCATAAAACATAGATAATATGACGTCTATTAAAGATGTGTCATGTTCCTTTCTAACATCCCAGCTCTGCAGTTAGGTTGGTTGGTTTCAGTTTATTATTATTATTATTATTATTATTATTATTATTATTATTATTATTATTAATATTATTATTATTAAATCTCCACTCAAGACAACCCAAATTTACCAAGCATTACTCTAGGCTTTTCCAGTTTATTTACGAACGTCCTAAATAACCACAACCAATACTGCCCGTATATTAACGCCTTTGTATTATTAAGAGTGAATCGTTCGTACAAAAACAGTTTCAAACATAACAAATAATATATTGTAAACTCTCATAAAGCTGAAATATCATAAATAAGAAAAAAATGCATTTAGTAAGATTATCTTAATAATAATAATAATAATAATAATAATAATAATAATAATAATAATAATAACAATAATAATAATAATAATCATCATCATCATAAACTCTCATTTCAAATATTCCAATTTTGCGTCAAGTTTCGTCGATTAAATTCATATTATTATTATTATTATTATTATTATTATTAGAGATGAAGTTACAGGAGAATGGAGAAAGTTACACAACGCAGAACTGCACGCATTGTATTCTTCACTTGGCACAATTAGGAACATTAAATCCAGACGTTTGAGATGGGTAGGGCATGTAGCACGTATGGACGAATTCAAAAATGCATATAGAGCAGCGGTGGCGAAAATGTAATCGGCGCCGAGCCACTGTGTAACCTGCAACGTGCATAGCACCTATGGAGGGAGGCGGACACCCGAAGGGGAAGTGAAGCAACTGTCTGACTTATTAACGGATTTTCGTTTTCCTTACGTCAAGCACTTAAATATAATTTTATACAGTACAAGGCTACAAACTAATGTTTAGTACGTGTAACGAAGAAAGAAATGAACAATAAATGAACAATATCACAACCTGAAATTAACTGTCTTCAGAATGTCTCTGCGACAAAGTTTCAAAATCAGGAATTATGTCACTTACTGTCAGTCGTAGTTGATCACGAAGGTATTTGTCTGTCAGTCGTGATCTAAATTTGGTTTTTACTATTTTAATTGTTGAAAATAATTTTTCACGAACGTAAGCTGTAGCGAACATGGCTTCAACAGAGTAAGCGAAAGAACGAAGCTTCGGATATTTCTTTTTTTGGCAAAGATTTTAAAGTTCAACATTTGTCAAGTCCTTACATCTAGCTTTCATTTGACATCAAATCAGTGAGTTCAAATTGAAGAGCTAACCGCATTATTCGTACATCTGCTGAAAAAGGGTCGACGTACAGAGATGATGATAATGATGATGATGATGATGATAACAATAACACTTAACCTTTTAATGTTTCATCAGTAACATGTAGTATAATGCCGTTTTATGTTATACAACCGTTTTCCTCGTAATACTTGTGAACAAATCATACATTTAATATTCTCATCATATTGACAGCAAAAAATGCGTCCTCCCATCCTACTTGGAACTTTCGTACATGGTTTCGAGAGAGACATATGCCACTCGCAGGTCAGAGACAAATACAAATGGAATGGGGTTTGACTCCAGTGAGTGAGAGGGTGGGGGTTGGCGGAGGGTATAAGCAAGCGAAATGCACAGCTATCACTGCGAGCCACAATGTCTCGCGAGTCACGTTCTCGCCACGGCTGATATAGAGTGTTAGTTAAGAGGCCGAAACGTAATGGGAGGATAACATTAAAGTGGATTTGAGGGAGGTGGGATATGATGGTACGAAGAGGATTAATCTGGCTCAGGATAGGGATCGATGGCGGCTTATGTGAGGGTGGCAATGAACTTCCGGGTTCTCTAAAAGCCGTAAGTATTATTATTATTATTACATTAAAATACATTGTATTATTACACATGAAATCACAGCCCAGGGTATCATACATACTGGCTTTAAATAATACAACAGGTTACCCCAACACGTTAAGGAAACATCTTTCTGCAGTAGGAAAATTTAAAAAGGTAGTTATTAAAAATTTACAGGAAAAATGTTATTATCCAATACAAGAGTATTTAAATGGAGACAATTCAGGGATGGTGTTCCTGTATGTTGTACGTCATCGTCTGGAGTACGAAGAATTCCATCGCTAGAATCTGCGCCATTTATTAATGGCCACAGGATTCAATAAACGGAATTATTATTTTCAGTTATCTTGCAAAATGCTAATATAAATGCAGCTTATAGTCATTGTAAATAGTTAATATTCTGAGTCATTTTTTAATTCATTGTAATCTTTAATTTTAGTTATTATATATAATTTTAATACACACTGTAACAAATTTATAACGTTAAAATTTTGACGTCAGAAACTTATACAGGGACATCATTTTATTTTTACTTCAATTTTATTGTACCTGAGTTTTTGAATATATTTCACTCCCACCCCTTTTACTAATGAAGTTCCAACTGTCCTCCACACAGAACCAAGACCGCATACAGTAAACAGCACTGAGTTAGTGAGTATAGTACGTTCCAGAAATATGTTCGCGTTTTCAAGCGACGAAAGAGCTTTCAATATTGAATCATATTTTCGCACAGGTACTGTCCGTTTGCCTACGTCGCATCCCGATTTTCCCCACCTGCTTCTGCTCGCCCCTCTGTAAAAGCTGGGCTGTCTTAGCTCTTTTCTAAAAACATTAATTTCTGTTAGGAATTGGACGTTTACGTAATATTATACAACTGTTTGAAATAACTTTAATAAAAGGGCCTCGTTAAGTAATCAACTGTCATGTGATTTCCCTCTTTCTACGATCCTGTGGCATAACCACTTGGACGGACAGTAGATAGCATGTCTGAGTAATTTTATCTGTGCGGGTCGGGCAGAAGTGAAGATTGAATTTACAGTACGTAAGGTACTCTTATATAGACTAGGTACAGAATTATTTCAACATGAGTTACTAGTACGAAGGACGAAACTGGTAATTGGAATTAGATACAATAGTCTATAGTGCGATAATGTGCACAAAAAAACTGAAGCCTGTATCGAAATGAACGGCCACCATTTTCAAAAATGTGTTTAAATATTCATATTATTATTTTTCAATTTAACTTCATTCTCTATATTGTACGCTAATGTGCTGTAGACAGTATAATATACACTGCATAATGAATACGTTCGCATGGATAACTCAGTTCGTGAGTAAAAACACATATTGTTAATACAGTACTGTATTTTGATTAAACAAACGCCTAATGAAAATTATCGAACTCAAAATCGCGATATTTCCTAGTTTACGTAAATGGATGAACTACTTTTCTTCCCTCCTATACCTAGTAGAGTGATTTATTTGTGTTTTACGCCAGTACCATCGAACTACAGTCGTGGAAGGGGTAGAAAACTGTGTTTCCGGTTCTCTAAAGGTATAGCCAGGTTAATATTAAAAATGTTAGTAAAAATAAAATGATGTCCCTGTATATATTGTCTATTGACAACTAACAAATTAATACTGAATACAATCATCATGCTAAGAAACTGATCAGAAAGAGAAAAAGAAATTGAGTCACTGGCTGTGAAGAAACTGTCTACTGAAGGATGCACTGGAAGGAATGGTGAACGAGGGAAGAGTTCGGGGCAGAAGATGATATCGGATGATAGACGTCATTAAGATGTATGGATCATATGAGGAGACAAAGAGGAAGGCAGAAAATATGAAAGATTGGATAAAGCTGGGTTTGCAGTGAAAGACCTGCCCATGTGCAGAACACGTATGTATGTAAGTAATGTATGTAGGTATGAATACAATCACTGAAAAACATTAATGTCAACAATATTTTAAAAATGAAAACATAGAGTAAAGTTGCGCCAATAACCAACACAAATTGCTGATTTGTTTTTACGCCTTCCAGTATTATAGATTCTTTAAAAGAACCATAATCGTTATACGTATATTTTGTGGCCAAAATCCTTCTATAGGTCTACATGAATTAAACTGGATAAATAGGTCTTTCAACGTTAAACCATAGTTTAATTCACAATTCTTAACAATGACCACACTGAAGTACACAATATTACTTACGCGATCTAGTGGTGGGCGCTTGAATCACGGAAACAATGAAGAAGCACAAGAGACCTGTGCGCTGCTTAATCATGCTGCACGTGTGGACGACAGGAGTAGACTGATCGTGGCGGCAGTGGGAGGGAGTTCGTCAGCTGGCACTGATAGCGCAAACGAGGGGAGGGGGACATAAACACAACAAAACGGGGCCAATTTTGTTATGATGCTCCCGGACTTTAAATAAGCGACCAATTCCGTGTCATCACACTCATTCAACGTTTATATCCTTTTCACTATTCACAAATCACAGGACAAAAGGAAATTAATTAATTTTATTAGAAATATTTAATTTGATATTCGCAGAACGAATAAATAAATATAATATTAATTATAAGTAAATACAGGAAATTAAATCTTTCCACATACAAATTACAAAGTATACCAACTTAAATATTTTAAGAGAATGCATTATTATTATTATTATTATTATTATTATTATTATTATTATTATTATTATTATTATTAAAGCTTGTCCACCGCTGTGAAGTAACAGTCAACGCGTCTGATCGTGAAACGAGCGGGCGCAGATTCGAATCCTAGTAGGGACAAGCTACAGGGACATCATTTAATTTTTACTAACATTTATAATATTAACCTGGCTATACCTTTAGAGAACCGCAAACATCGTTTGCTACCCCCTTCCATGACTGTAGTTCGATGATACTGACGTAAAACACAAACAAATCACTTCACTAGGTATAGCAGGGAAGAAAAGTAGTTCATCCATTTACGTAAACTAGGAAATATCGCGATTTTGAGTGTGATAATTTTCATTAGGTTTTGTTTAATCAAAATACAGTACAGTATTAACAATAAGTGTTTTTACTCACGAACTGAGTTATCCATACGAACGTATTCATTATGCAGTGTATATTATACTGTCTACAGCACATTAGTGTACGATATAGAGAATGAAGTTAAAATGAAAAATAATCATAATATGGATATTTAAACACATTTTTGAAAATGGTGGCCGTTCATTTCGATACAGGCTTCAGTTCTTTTGTGCCTATTATCGCACTATAGACTATTGCATCTAATTCCAATTACTAGTTTCGTCCTTCATACTTAGTAACTCATGTTAAAATAATTCTGTACCTACTCTGTAAAAGAGTACCTTACGTACTGTAAATTCAGTCTTCACTTCTGCCCGACCCGCACAGTTAAAATTACTCAGACATGCTATCTACTGTCCGTCCAAGTGATTATGTCGCAGGATCGTAGAAAGGGGGGAATTACGTGATAGTTACGAGGCCCTTTTATTTAAGTTATTTTAAACAGTTGCATAATATTACGTAGACGTCCAATTAATTCCTAACAGAAATTAATGTTTTAAGAAAAGAGCTAAGAAAGCCCAGCCACTAGTCTTTACAGTGGAGCGAGCAGAAGCAGGTGGGGAAAAATCGGGATGCGAACTTAGCAAACGGACGACAGTACCTGTGCGAAAATATGATTCAATATTGGAAGTTTTCGTCACTGTAAAACGCGAACATATTTCTGAAACGTACTATAATCACTAACTCAGTACTGCGGCCTTGGTTCTGTGTGGAGGACAGTTGGAACTTCGTTAGTAGAAAGGGTGGGAGTGAAGTAAATTCAAAAACTCAGGTACAATAAAAGTTGAAGTAAAAATAAAATGATGTCCCTGTATTTAGTACGAGTTGAATATGTTTTGCTGATCCATTCATAATGGCAAAACGTTAAATTCGCTCAGTTACAGAATGCAATTAAGAAGTATGAGAGTGACATTTTATGTATTAATGAAGACAATATCGTGTGTAATGTATGTAAAATTGAAATAAAAACCAAAACAACTAAGGCTATAGAGAAACATTGCAACAGTACATCACACAGGAAATGCTTGAAATGAAATCTGAGGAACCATCTACATCATCATCATCATCATTTAGTTGTGTGGGTCTAAACGACACGTGCAACATAATGCTCAGTACAAATATTCCTCTAAAGAAATTGAGTGATCCCCATTTTAGAGGTTTTCTTCTGAAATTCTCTCGATACAAAAACTGTTTAAGCGATAGGCGAAGACGATTCAGCTTCGACAACTTACGAGAATATATCGTCGTTTACTGCAACAATGGTAATTGCATCAATGATGACGAGGACTGAACCTTGCAAGGTATGTACTACAGTACGTTATTTTTCTTTTCCTTCTGACGGTAGCATGTTGACGTCGTCTGTTTACGTTTAAAACCTGTTCAGTCAATGGTCTGAATGAAAAAAATGTTGTTTTCTAATGCCAGGCGTTTGACAAAGCCATTTGACCCCTTGCACTCCAATATTTTTCAAAGATATTATCATGACCAGCCATTGAAGCACAGATTTTGAGGTGTTCCGAATCTATTTCTTGGTTTGAGTTGCACAATGGACAGTTAGGGGACTGATATATTCCAATTCTATGCAGGTGTTTGGCCAAACAATCATGGCCTGTTGCCAATCTAAATGCAGCTACAGACGATTTTCGTGGTAAATCGGGAATTAACTGTGGATTTTGATGCAAAGAGTTCCATTTTTTCCCTTGGGATTGTGTTATCAAATTTTGTTTGCAAAAGGGTATCTGTCGGATACAGGGGGGAGAGCCATTAATCCTTCCCATTGAAGGCTTTAAGGAGCCAACCTGGACAAATACCCAATGTCCCATCCCTACCTTCCCGTGGTGCAGCTGTTAATAAGCATAATTTTACAAGCTGAACTAAAGGGAGGGGCTACTCATCAATTAGCACTGGTCAGCTTGATGAGTTAATGACTGAATTTGGTATAATTTTCCTCTATCCAATACCTAATTCCCTCTTTACCCTTTCCTATCCAGTCCTCTGACTGAACTCTTACTTTCTTCGACCCCGACGGCATTAGAGCATTCGAGGCCTAGGGGTTCATTTCCCTTTCCTTCCTCCTCTTTCTACTTTTCTGTTCCTAGTGCTGACCTGCTATTGCACTAAAATCGTCCTCCAGTGGCTTAAGGAGGGAAAGCTGGTGATCAACAAGATCTCCCAGCTAGGTCCAATGGACCCGTCGACCAACAGCAGGTGTGGTCCTCCAGACATTCTAGGGGTTGTGTGTGAATGAAGTAGCCACCAAAACGTTAAAATATGGTGTTCACTTAAATCGGCTACAACTTGCCATTTTTCACTCCAATATGAAATGAAAAAAATGTAACATACAGTAAATGTGCACTTACATTCGATAACTCATCCCGCATCCACTGTCTACTTATGGGGAATGCAATTTTTTGAAACAGGGTTTCTTTCAGAGTAAGAAAAGCTGGCAGTTTCTTACCACACTTTTACATCACATAAAGGAATCCTGTTCTCCTCTGAGAGGGCTCCAGGAATAATTACAGATCATTTTCTCAATCACATTTCCTATTTTTTGGGACGACATTTAGCACAGGTGCAGACTTTTGGGGAGGCAATGCACTTTCTATCCCCTCAATTTATACATCTAGGGGCGTCGATCCCCCTTCCCAATAAAATTAATAGAGGGGCCTCGCTCCTCCAAATAATTCAAAAAGAGATTGCTCATGTTAAAAAAAATAATTTGTAAATCTCAAATACAGTAGAATCCCTCTTATCTGGCACCGAAGGGATCAGGCTATTTCGGATACGAGATTTTGCCGGATAATTGAATAAATACCGGTATATATAAAAAAAAAAAAAAAGTTCGTATGTCATGGTAGCAAATGTTGAAACTGCAGCCACATGAAGCTTATTTCTCAATCACTTGCTCATAACTGAGTAAACATGAAAAAATATGTGGATATTCCTTATAAAAACACATCACAAAACACAAATAATACACTAATTTTAGGTTCGAATATTCACTGGAAACGAAAGTTCATGCAAACTTCCTAATGTGGCAAACCTGACAGCCCAGATTGTGGCAATGTGGTAGATTCAAATTATTTTTTGTATTACTGGTTATTTGGGTGCCAGTTACGAGGAATTTTACTGTAATAGTAAAATGGCAAGTTTTTTGTACGTACCATTCAGTGCTCACTTTCTCAGAAGAAGCATTAGTGGCAGCAGTACGAGAAAGGGTCCTCTATCGGGGACAGAGTTAACGTAACATGTATCTATGACATAGGATCCACAGCTGTACTTCCCTCCTGAAGGAAGCCAAGCTGAGGACTGCAAGATCAACTGAGGAAGACTCTACAAGAAAGAAAGGAATGGAAGGTGATAGGAAAGCAAAGGAATAAAATAAATGCGTAGGGATACGTGAAAGGAAAGGTCATAGCCTATAAAAGCTTTTGGCAGTTACTCTCAATCAGTAGTAAAAAAACATTGAAGGTATGAAAAAAATATATTTTTCTTTGAAGAATTTATTATAATCTGTAAAGTAACATTGAACATGTAACGCAAGATAACATGGCAGTTAATGGCTGTAAATTAAGAATATATAAACAGAAACACGATAGATATACATATATCCATTATCTAAACTTGTTCCTAATCACATCGTCAGTGCCTTCGATCTCTATGGAGTCATACATCCACTTCCTGTTTTGTCTGCAAAATAAATCAGGGAAAGAAAAATAAAATTAAAAATATGTTAATTGTGTAAGGTTCTGAATAGCAGAGATTAAATTCCATTTAAATTTTATTCAACAGTGTAATCTGACACACCCATTTTCAATGAGTTTAAGAAGTTCGAGCACCTATTGTGTTCCATGGTAACGTGTATGGGGTGTATCAGAAATATGGCTATATGTTTGATTGCATTGTGTGATGGCAGTATTATTGTTACAGGAAATATGACATTACTGTTCGAAAGGCAATTCAAATAATGATACTGAACTTACATCATTAGTCAACATGGCGCTGAACATGCAACACTAAATTACAGTTGAGCGTGGGCAATAATGTATGGTAATGATCGTGAGGCCGCAAGACTGGCGAGACATGATTTTAACATAGCATTGTAGCCGTCGACTGTGGGTAAAGGCTAATTCAAACGGGAATAGTTTACAGAAGTCAAGTGCTTGGAGCAAGTCGACTTTCCTTCAACTTTCCCCGTGTGATATGGTCGAGACAGCCAAGTTGTGACTTGAGGGTCAAGCAGAATTTGAGTTGACGACCCATCAACTTTTGTGTCCACTTTCCCGTCACGTGACCAACTTGACTCCACCACTTCCCGCATGTGAATGCGAACTTGTAGCAACTTGGCAAGTAGAAAATTTGTAGTTTCAGGCCTATTGTCGAAGTAAATTAATAATGAGCGCCCCTAAGTGGAATTCCAACAATATCATAAAGTTTTTGGAAGTGTATGAGAAGTATGAACTTCTATGGAATGTTGTTGTTGTTGTTTTCTAATGCCAGGCGTTTGACAATAAAGTCATTTGACCTCTTGCACTCCAATATTTTTCAAAGATATTATCATGACCAGTCACTGAAGCACAGATTTTGAGGTGTTCCGAATCCATTTCTTGGTTTGAGTTGCACAATGGGCAGTTAGGGGACTGATATATTCCAATTCTATGCAGGTGTTTGGCCAAACAATCATGGCCTGTTACCAATCTAAATGCAGCTACAGACGATTTTCGTGGTAAATCAGGAATTAATTGTGCATTTTGATGCAGAGAGTTCCATTTTTTCCCTTGGGATTGAGTTATCTATGGAATGTACGTGACAAAGAATACCTCAATAAAAACAAGCAGGAATTATTATTCCAGAAACCAGTCAGTGAACTCATGGAACAAGGTTTCGAAAACATAGACGTAGAAGTGGTTCGAAAAAAGTTAAAAACCCTTAAAACAGGACTCATTCTGAGATGCTTCCTGTATTCTGCAGGATCTTCTTCAGCTAATTCTTTCAATAAGGTATTAGATGCACTGTGCATAATTCTTCTACGAATCCATTTCTTAACCCATGTTCTCTTTTCCTTTTTTTTTTTTTTTTTTTTTTTCAAGAATATTTTATTGTTGTTGTTTTCTAATGCCAGGCACTTGACAATAAAGTCATTTGACCTCTTGCACTCCAATATTTTTCAAAGATATTATCATGGCCAGCCACTGAAGCACAGATTTTGAGGTGTTCCGAATCCATTTCTTGGTTTGAGTTCCACAATGGACAGTTAGGGGACTGATATATTCCAATTCTATGCAGGTGTTTGGCCAAACAATCATGGCCTGTTACCAATCTAAATGCAGCTACAGACGATTTGCATGGTAAATCGGGAATTAACTGTGGATTTTGTAATTCGTATAATAACAAGGCGCCAATTAGCTGCACATATGCTTGAATATGTGCTGGTGGCATCTTCAGTTTCACCAAACTAAAAATGCCAGTTCACTATTGATTTTTATTAACTATAACAGAATACAAGAATTCAAACACCACTACGAATACAACATTCAGCGCGCGCTTTTTTTCAAGCATGGTTTCAAGTTTAATGTCTCCGTGTGATCACAAATATAGCATCAAGTTTAGAGGCTTCAAGCACTTGACTCCTGTAAACTATCCCCATGTGACTCGGGTTTTAGTGGAGAAAACAACTGCTGGCAATGGGAAGCATCCAGAAAGGAAATCTCCTGCAAGGCCTCGCAGTAGCACTGATGCAGCAGCAACAACAGGAAGGATTCTTGTAGCTTTTGATACGAGCCCACAAAAATCAACCCAACAAGCTGCATGTGAGCTTGGTATCAGTTATGCAGCCATATTTCTGATACACTATGTACTTCGCTGTTTTCAGTTTTATCTCAAATTTGGTCCATGGTAAAATAATAATTTGTTACTCCATTTGCATTGTATTTTGTATCCAGGACAAATACTTGTCTTTTTACGATAACACTCTTCTTTTATTCATGAATTTAGTTCCATAATAATAATTACTAGGGTTGGATAAAAAGTAATGGCAACAGTTCGATATTTCTGACATGGCTTTATTCACAGGGGTACAACATTTACGTACCTCCTATATAGTCACTCCCCTTATTTATTACCTTTTGCCAAATGTTTGGAAGGCATCGTACACCATCAGTGCATCCATCTTTGTTGATGTTCCGTATTGACCGCCCTAAAGCACGGATAAGTTCATCTCTGGTATTGTAACGGGTCCCTCGCAGTGGTTCTTTCACTTTGGTGAAAAGATCGTAATCGCATGGATCATATCGGGTGAGTACGGAGGATGTTCCAGTAGTCCGCGTTTTCCGTCTGCCTTGGAGGTACAGCGTGGTGCAGTATTACCCCATCAATGTCACACGCCACAATGAACACCTCCTTCACAGCACTTTGTGTAGGGCGCACTTTCTTTGGACGAGGAGAACCGGGATGCTTCTATTCATTTGATTGGCGTTTCAAGTTTGGTTCATACGAGCAAGTCCAGGTTTCGTCCATAGCGACGATTCGTCCAAGAAAGTCGTCACCTTCCCTTTGGTACCGGTGCAACAAGGCTTCCCGGAACGCTTTAACCCATCGTGCAACTGTGCGATATGGCAACGCTGCATCGCCACATGCTTCACGCAGTCCCTGAAAACATTCTTGTGCACTACGACCTCGTGCCACTTCAATTTTGATCCAGGAACGTTGCTCTAGTTTTGTAAGGATGGTCTTAGGGCGCTCGCACTACCCTATGAAAGTCAACATTCTACACACTGCAGATTGATGGAGTACTGTCGCCGCTGGCTGCACTAACTCATCTAACAGTCCTTGTTCATGTCCACACAGCTGGCAGCTCTCGAACGCACCATCGTCACATGACAGCAGTGTTGCCATTACTTTTTATCCAACCTATGTATAATATAATCAGCAGTGTGACTTTTGGTATTAATGATATACGCAAAATGTGTTAAAAACTTAATGTTATGCATAGGAAATGTAAATCCCTTAATGAAAGCCCAAAATTATGTGAAACATATTCGCGAAATAGATATAAAACACGAAATTACTTCATAGTCACGATATTTTCAACAAAAACAGGTTTCATGGCGAATTCGCACGAAAAATTACTCTTTCTTCCAAATAAAACGTGAAAACTTTTATTATAAAATATACATGACATTTCATTCAGCATTACATGTGTGTGAAATTTGAATTTCAAATGAAAATACGGTCACTCACGTTTGGAAGAGAATTCGATTTCTTTGTCACCTATTGAGAAATTATTGAAGAAACGGGGAATTATTGAAGACAGACGCTGTTAGATGTCTATTTCATACAGGAAATCCTCCAATAAGAGTTGCACCACATAGTGCAAATGTATTTACAGACCTGGCTTCTAGTTGAGTCATGTAGGCCTACCATACACTAGAGAAACTGAATGCCGACACCTATTTCGCACCGAAATAAGGATGGTAAATTGCTGTAAAAGTGGTGTCCAGCAGAGACTTGCGGACAGGTGTGATTATTCCGTCGAGATGGAAGGGGTAGGCTGCAGAAACGGGCAGAAACATCTCATTTCCGTGGATTTCCATACCGATCACAGAGAAAAGGCGAGTTTTCATAAGGTCGAATCAATGACAGGTTAAATTATGTTAGTTTAGGCTTTTTGGTATTCGTTGCACATACAATAAATTATTGTCTAAGAATGTCACTACTCCACCCAAATCCCTATCTACAACTTTTCGCCTTTGTTTGGTAACGCTACTGTAAAGAAATGAATGACCGACAGCACTAATGGTAACTCAACTGTGTAATTACAGTACAGCTCGATTCAGCGTTAATGGCCCCTGTCCTTGGTTGTTTGGTTAGAGAGCGAGCTTTGTGTTGCGTCATAAGAAAGAAATTTAATCACAAATGTGCATAGAAGGAGAAGAGGAAAGAAGAAATATGAAAATAATATCTATGCTCGAAGCTGAGGAACACTCATGTCAAGAAAATATAAGTCATCATGACATTGTTTAGCAAACAGTCGTAGCCTAGTGTTTAGTAACGGGACGTGTGGAAGAATATTGTGTTTTAAGATGGAATGTACCGCGACATAAGAAGGAAGTCTATCTACTTTTTGCAGGGGCCAAAATCCCTGAATCAAGCTGTACATTCTAATAACTTTAACAACTGAAAAAAGGTACCTGCATTCGTGACCACACTTGCACGAACGGCACTTTGGACAGGGAAAATGGCATCCTGGACAGGATTCCACTAAACAATCGCACAAATCCTTCTCCAGTGTCATTATCACTCCCTTCTCATCGTATAAGTTCGTCTGCTTTTTTCTGTAAAAAGAAAATGTCAACATTCCTGTAACCTACACCACACAATTTCATTATTTTTTTTAATTCATAAACGAAACTGTATCAACGGGAAAACTGTTAACTATTGCAAATTCTACTTCTGATTCCACTTCTTCATCGGTCTTGTCACAAGGTTGTACGTGAAGCAACCAATATTATAACTTCCCTCACTTTACATATAGTGGAGTCGCACTATGAGAAGATGACGAATAGAAGGGCTGTTTAAGCAGGATTTGAAAAGACATTACATTGTATGCGAAGAACGGGAATCGAACTACCTACTTCCCGAATTTATGGAAGTCAATAACATTAAAACTTAATTTATCAACGTGACGAACTTCAATCACTTACTTCATTATGCAACAGTTACTGGAAACTTGACAACATACTGCCAACCTACTGAAACGTAAAAAAATATGTGCATAACCTGATGTCCCTAACAAGACACTAGGCCTATTATATAATATTCCAATCATTGGTAAACGGTATTTTCCAATTGCCAACAACTTGTAACGCAATGAATTCTTCGTATTAAATTAACATCATGAAAACTGTTATAAATTCGATTAAAAACACGAACAATGCATATAGACCATCTTAAATGCGAACATAACCTTACATCTGCATTGAAAATATAACATTATTCGTGCTTTAAATAAACGTAATGTGAAGCTTACAAGACATTAATTATGATACGTACCCTCCATTATAAATTTTGCGTGTTAGTTTTCTCCTTTCTCTGTTACTTCTTTCAGGATCGAAGTTTTCCATGAACTTCATGTTGTCGTTGAGAGTTAACTTCTTTAAAGCTGTGGCAATTCTCTAAAAGAGACCGAGTTCAGAATTATACTACGTAACTAAAATCTAGATAATCATATTAACTAATCATTCGTCATCCTTCTCTGCGTTTCACTGTATTAAAATGCCCAATTAGTACATAAATACAAAGAAAAGAAAGGCAAGGGTTTTATCACCTGCTTCGCATTCAGTGGTCCTCCTGGAATGCCTGGCGTCCCCTCGCCTGCGTCAGTGCTGCAGTCGCTGTGATCAAATTTGGAGTTCGAGTTGGAGCTTTCATCCAAATCAATATAAGATTCCATTCCTTACCACATACACAAGCGCTATACCGCTGAGCGCCGCTATGTTTAAAATAACCACGTGTTCATCGTGAATCTGCACACTATAAATACACCTAATACTAATTTTCCTTCTTTCCTTCACTTAGGTACAATCATGATCAAGATATTAACACACTGTATTTCTATATGCAGAACTTAATGAGCTGCACATAATAATTTTGTCCTAATATCTCATGTTAAATTCCAAGTTCCAACGCCCACTACAGTCGAGCATGCGCTCGTTAAGTTACACGCTAGGAACAGAGGGGATACCAACCTAACATCTCTTGGGAAGTCCTTACCAAGGTCCTTACGTCTTCAGAGTATGTCTGATCAAAAATATTAGATAAATTGCAAAGAAAAGGTACAGCCTATGTGAATAAAAGACAGTAAACTACTCCATGTAGAGAGAGTCCGGAAAAGGGTAGCTACCCTATAACAAGGGGTACAGTTTGGTTACAACCACGTATTTAAATTCTTTGTATATAAAATGAAAAAAAAAAAAAAAATACATAGATAATTTTTTTCAGCATTTCTTTTTAGAGGCCATCCTCAGAGCTGAATAGGCCCTAATTTATTTACTCCTTTATGAAACTGTACGAATGATTTACAATAAAGAATTAAAATTTTCTGTAGATTTGATATATCAATATAAAATCTATGGAAGAAAAAAAATACACATTTTTTTTTAATACAGTTCGACGTGCTCTAAACTATAACCCATTCACCTACAAATGATTTTTAGGTACGTTGTATTTTTCTTCCAGATATCTGAAGTAAGGTTCATAGGGCTTTTTCTTTCTCGCGACCTGCTTCTTTACTTAGTCATGACTTTTTTTTTTCAAAACGTACTGTTGGGTCAATAACAAAGCCAATGTTCTTCTTCCTGTCGATTACAATCATGTCAGCATATTTGTTGGAACTTCTAATAGGTTTAAACTTATGCTCATTTCAACTGTTTATCCAGGTGACATTTCATATATGTACACAAGTTTGAGGTCTTGGGGGTTTAAACCACCCCCATTTAAAAGTAATTAAAAAATACGAAACTCATTCATAATCATTATTAACCACAAAGATTAAGTCTCAAGGACTTGTTCCAATCTCAGGAGAGAAGGCTATTCAAAATTGTCGAGTCTATACCGATTGTCCCACATTTCTTCTTCCAATATTGGTTTGTAAGCCTATTTCAATACTGTCTTCGGTATGCAATCTTCTATCATTTTGTCAACATGATTATCTCCAGTTATTCCTATAGCCTACTGACTTATAGGTCAATTAATATACCTTGAGGTCTTGTCTTAATATCAATGGCTGTCAGCACTTGCTGACATGGGTATCGGGTAAGGAGTGCATCAAAATATGATCTTTTGTGCAGAAAGGAGAGAAAGAAAGTTGCCATAGTTGTGCGGGCGATCAGGACACTATTTTTCACACTGTTAAACATTATCATGTCGTAGCTCTTATGACAGTCAATCATGCTGGAATTTTTAGGATTCATAGATAAATGTCTAAGGAAAGCATAAAAAAATTCGAAATCAAAATCTTTTTTTGGAAAGTGAGAAAAAATACTAACTTCGAAGTGATCTGTTCAAAATAGACACTGACATCCTCAAAAGTTGGTAAGTGGCAAACATTTTTAATTTTCACTTTAGATGGGGATCAAAGCAGAGAAATGTTTCGAAAGAATCAAAATTAGTTTTAAAAGTAGTTACTATTCAAAATTTCTACTAGTTTCCATGTTACGGCTTGTTAAACAAAGACGTATTTTCATCTGACGGGCTTTCATATCCAGAGTGACTAAATTTTTGTATGTTAAAACTGCGGATTCTCATAGAAATCATCGCGGTGATTTCAAATTTGTTTTCGAAATGTTTCAATTACTTAAAGTTTTCGAGTTAATTGTGAGTTTGGAAATTTAATAAAAATAGTTATATTACATAAATAACATTTATGCTGATTAAACACTAGTATGACATACTTTGAAATTCAGAAAAATGAAAAGAATATCATAGCAGTTTTTATATTTATTATTGGTATTACTGTCATTATTATTATTATTATTATTATTATTATTATTATGTGGACTGAAGCTGTCTTGTTTCATTTTCCTGCCCTAGCACAATATATTCCATTTCAAACGAAAAGATTCCATTTTGCTATCTCCAATTTTTTTTGTTTTTTTAATTTTCGAGCTCTTTTAGCTATAAAATAAATTCCATCTGTGTATTTTTTTTTCCTAGAAATCTAATTTCGGCAGATATTAAGTTACGAAATTTTCGAAAAATTGTTCATTTCAATTTCTCGGATTTACCTCCCATCCTAAACATTCGAGCTCAGATGAAACTTAAAACTCCCAGAGAAATACTGAGATATTCTATATATCAGGATTTGTGGCTTGTCCACTTCTTTTTTTGAACACCTCAATAATTTCAGAAGAGACCTATATTTTTAGGTTATTGACATCACAAACGAACATGCTGAGTATTTATTAACTGTATAAAATATGTTTATTTTAATGCTTATGTGAACATTGTTTCATTAAACTATTATTGCTGATGTAGTTTCTGGCACGAACGAAACCTTACCACTGGAATATTGTACACCAGCCAGTAGCCACGGTTTCGCGTTTTGTCTAGTAATGTATAACTTGCCACACTTCTCAGGAATTTCATTTCTATTGCTTCTACGTGTTCTTGTTTTTTGCTTACAGTCCAAAACTCTGAAGCAAAGAATAACTCATTAAATGTATGTATTCATTTATTTTGTAACCCCTCAATCCCTACTTAAGCTACTGTACTGTGTTATTCCATATAACATTAATAGATCAAAATCAGGCGGCATTTAGAATACATGTGAAATGCATTTTTGCAGAATTTTTTTTTATGGTCTACATGAATTTCTATCATCGAACTTTGAGTAGGTTAACATAATTTTTGTAAAATTCTTTCCTGTTAATTATTATGCTTATTTTTTATTGTTGTGTAAATCCATAGTGCCAGTAACAAATTACTTTCTATATAGATATGATACTTTGTCCTTGTCAATTGTAAAATTTAGGTTTATAGTTGTATATTCTAAGACTTTTTTTACGAAGCCAAAACATGTATTTGTTTTATGGTGAATAGATTATGACAAATACCATGATAGTGCTTGGGGGGCATGGGTGTAGAGGAACATGCTTTCATGGCCTCGGCACTAGAATGAGATGGTGTGGTGACCACCATATTCTGGCCGCCTTTTACTTGGAAAAAGAGGCCCAGTATTCAATTTGATAGGAGGCCGAATGAACGTCACGGCCATTCTGATGAAAAATTCCACTACCATCTGGGACTGAACTCAGAACCTTCCAGTCCATAGCCAGTTGCTCTACCAACTGAGCTACTCGATCTCCATATAACATTTATTAAAAAAAAAAATAATAAACTACGTCAAGAAAAAATAAATAAATAAACTATGTCAAGAAAAAAATTAATGTTTTACTTAAACTCTTCCCTTTTAAAATTATATGTGCGGGCCTCCTATATGGTCAAGTGATGAATTTCCCATGACTGTCATTGAATGCCTGTAAGAGTTGAAGTCTAAACAAAATAAAGTACTCTACTGTAGACAACTTTCTAATTTTCCTTGAAAATCAGCAGTTTGGAACTATTTCAGAATACATCTGAGGGTCCACACCTGTGGAGTAACGGTCAGTGAGTCTGGCTGCGAAACCAGGTGGCCCGGGTTCGATTCCCGGTTGGGGCAAGTTACCTGGTTGAGGTTTTTTCCGGGGTTTTCCCTCAACCCAATACGAGCAAATGATGGGTAACTTTCGGTGCTGGACCCCGGACTCATTTCACTGGCATTATCACCTTCATATCATTCAGACGCTAAATAACCTAGATGTTGATACAGCGTCGTAAAATAACCCAATAAAATAAAAAAAAATGCATCTGAGGAACAAAGGTATGCTTCAGTGAGTTACACATTATACTGATTTGTTGATACTGAATATAAAGTAACAGGTCTATGCACATTAAGTGGGGGACATTAACCGAAAACTTACATTATTAGAGTCGGACAAAAATTTTAATGTGTTCCTAAATGGTATAACTTACATTTTAATTGTATATTCTGAAGGTTTATTACACATGAATGACGTGTTTTGTCTTAAGAATAATGAAAAATGTAATTTTTTACAGAATTATGGCAGTGATCAAAGTAACAACACTGTTCAAAATTTTACAGTCCTATTCAGTCTTTAAGCTAGGTACCACCAAGTATTATTAAATTATTTAATTTCTATTATTTTGTCCGCCTCTAGCATTCGAATTTCAACGTAATTTGTTTTATTCTGACTCAAAAGACACTTGTCATATGTGCAACTGTTGTTGTTGTTTTCTAATGCCAGGCATTTGACAATAAAGTCATTTGACCTCTTGCACTCCAATATTTTTCAAAGATATTACCATGACTAGCCACTGAAGCACAGATTTTGAGGTGTTCCGAATCCATTTCTTGGTTTGAGTTGCACAATGGGCAGTTAGGGGACTGATATATTCCAATTCTATGCAGGTGTTTGGCCAAACAATCATGGTCTGTTGCCAATCTAAATGCAGCTACAGACGATTTTCGTGATAAATCGGGAATTAACTGTGGATTTTGATGCAGAGAGTTCCATTTTTTCCCTTGGGATTGAGTTATCAAATTTTGTTTGCAGAAGTCTAAGTATGTAGATTTAATAAATCTCTTCACAGAGTAATACGTAGATTTAGTAACAGGTCTGTAAGTAGCAATGCTGCCCTTCTTTGCTAAAGCATCCGCATTCTCGTTTCCCAGGATTCCACAATGGGATAGTATCCATTGGAATACAATTCTTTTATTGAGTGACATTAATTGAGAGAGCATTTTAGTTATTTCTGCTGTTTGAGATGAAGGTGTGTGTTTAGAGACGATTGATAGAATAGCTGCTTTGAAGTCTGACAATATAACTGCATTCCTAAATTTATTGATGTGGCATAGAAGATTCCTGAGACATTCACTTATTGCAATGATTTCACCATCAAAACTTGTTGTTCCATATCCAAGAGATCTATAAAGTGAGAAGAGACAGCACGTAACACCTGCACCGGCACCTTGTTCTCTGGAGATCAAGGATCTGTCGGTGTATAAATGAAGCCAGTTTTGTGGAGGGTACCTAATATTAATTGTCTCTAAAGACAATTGTTTCAGTATTTTCTTCTGATTTCAGTATTTGTTCTGTTAAATTTAGATTATATTCTATATTTAATAGAGTTAAAGGGTTTGGTTTAATTTGTAAGTTTTCTTTTAAATTCGGGATATTGATTTTCTGCTTTAATTCTTGAACAATGGATATGAAACTTTTTTGAGTTTTCAATCTACAGAGAGGACTGTATGAATGCCAATTGTTTCCTGGTAATCTGATAAGTTTTTCATATTGAATCAGTGCTTTTTTTTGTACTGTCATTTTGATGCTGTTAATATTAGTGAGGAATCTCATAGAATCTATTGGAGTTGTTTTGATTCCACAAGTAATGAGTCTGAGAGCTTGGTTTTGAACATATTCTATGTCGTTTATGAAAGGTGAAGTAATTAAAATTTCTCCGCAGTATGTCAGCACTGGCTGTATAAACATTTTGTATGTAGTGTTCAAAGTATTCCTAGAGCATCTTCATTTCTTTCCTGCTAGATATGTGCAAATGTGGTCACGGAAGCAGGTACTGATTTTCAGTTACATTAAAGTTATTAGGATGTACTGTAGTTACAGTTGATTTATCACCCTTATGGAAGTCAGTAACATTAAAACTCAAATTATCAACATGACAAACTTCAACCACTTCAGAGACTTACCTTACTTTGAAAGACTTATCATTGTAGACAGGTAGTAAAAAAAAAAAAAAAAAAAAAAAAAAAAAGAGTTCATTATGTGTATCCCTGTTATAAATGCAAATGTTAAAAGATTGTTATCTTGCATAAACTCACTGTGGAGTGAGAATTGTGTTGCATTTCATGACTTAATGCTTCACAACAAACAATTATTAAAAGAAATCCATTATTCAGAAAACTATTGTACGAGTAACTTTGATTTGTAACAGTGTACTCTCATGTGGACCTATTTTGTATGGAGTACAGTCTTAGAAAAAAGTCTTGTCGCACAGAGATCTGGATATAAGTAACATCAATGTCCATAAACTACGACAAAATCTTAGGAAACAAGAGTACGACAAATGGTGTGCGCTTCCACATAAAGGAAAAGGTGTTATTTTATTTCAAGAATATACTCCCGGAAATAAATGGATTTTTTCTAAGGAGGGTCTATCTTCCTCTGAATGGCGGGACGCAATTAAGATGAATGCTAACGTAGCACCAGTGAGAAGTCTTCATGGGAGATCCTTGGACGGTTTCTGTTGCAGATACTGCAACGAGATTGAAACCTTAGCACACGTCCTAGGATCCTGTCAGCATGGAGAACTCCTGAGAAATTCACGCCATCATAACATCCGAAAACTAATAGCACAAGCCCTTAGAAACAAATCCTTCGAGGTCCATGAAGAGGTGCACTGCGTTGCGTCTGAAGGCGGCGGAATTAGAAGAGCGGACATCGTGGCTCTAGACAAGACTAATAGTAAAGGCTTTATACTGGACCCAACTGTTAGATTTGAGATGAGCCAGACCCAACCATCCGAGGTCAACAAAGAAAAACAACAAATTTATGAGCCTACTATTCCGTATTTTCGAGAAAAATATCAGATGGAAGGCACCTGGGAAGTACATGGTTTAATGATCGGAGCGAGGGGTACCATCCCACGATCAACTGTAAACACTATCAAAACATTTGGAATCCATGACATCATTCCAAAAATAATTACTTCAACCATTAAAGGGTCTGTGGCAATTCTGAAAAATCATTTATACGGAATAGCATAATACCCCCCCCCCCCCTTTTCTATTCGTTAGTGTGTGATTGTTACAAATATATGTACAAATTTATTATTTCTTAAACTTAAGCTGCTAGTTCACATTTAAATTTGGCTCATCTATCTTACTGTAATCATTACTATTCTTATATGTGTGTTATTCTGTGTTTTTGGCAACCCAGGATGCCTGGGCAGACTATTTCTTGAAATAAATTATATATAAGTCCCAGAAATGAAGAAGTGCGCATGATCAGAAGATGAGCGACCTGGTTCACAAGAGAATGACTAGTTGAGGTAATAAAATTAGTTTTGTTTCGTTGTAAATCTGATCATGCGCAATGCCTCCTTTCTTGGATTTATAAAGAATAAATTAAGAACTCCAAAAGGAAATAACATTTCAATGGATACCTAGTCATTGTGGTATACCTGGAAACGAGGAAGTCGATAATATTGCAAAATAGGCAACATATTTGCAACCAAGACCTCTTCAAGTGATATCTCTATCCAGTGCTTTTGCTTCAGTAAAGTCTCATTTTACAAACCTATGGATCAACAATTGGCTCTCTTCTGACAAAGGAAAAATTTTACAGTCTGTACAAAAGAAACCAAATGACCTGGAAATGTTGTTGTTTTCTAATGCCAGGCATTTGACAATAAAGTCATTTGACCTCTTACACTCCAATATTTTTCAAAGATATTATCATGGCCAGCCACTGAAGCACAGATTTTGAAGTGTTCCGAATCCATTTCTTGGGTATTGGAGTGAAAATGGCAAGCTGTAGCCGATTTAAGTGAACACCATATTTTAACGTTTTGGTGGCTACTTCATTCACACACAACCCCCAGAATGTCTGGAGGACCACACCTGCTGTTGGTTGACAGGTCCATTGGACCTAGCTGGGAGATCTTGTTGATCACCAGCTTTCCCTCCTTAAGCCACTGGAGGACGATTTTAGTGCCATAGCAGGTCAGCACTAGGAACAGAAAAGTAGAAAGGGAAATGAACCCCTAGGCCTCGAATGCTCTAATGCCGTCGGGGTCGAAGAAAGTAAGAGTTCAGTCAGAAGACTGAATAGGAAAGGGTAAAGAGGGAATTAGGTATTGAATAGAGGAAAATTATACCAAATTCAGTCATTAATTCATCAAGCTGACCAGTGCTAATTGATGAGTAGCCCCTCCCTTTAGTTCAGCTTGTAAAATTATGCTTACCAACAGCTGCACCACAGGAAGGTAGGGATGGGACATTAGGTATTTGTCCAGATTAGTTCCTTAAAGCCTTCAATGGGAAGGATTAATGGCTCTCCCCCTTGTATCCGACAGATACCCTTTTGCAGCCGACCTGGAAATGTACAAAAATTTGCCCAGACATGTTCAAACATTTTTAACAAGAGCCAGAACAGGTCACAATGTCACTCAATTGTACCTACACTGATTTCACATTTCTGATAATCCTACTTGTCTGTGGTGTAATAATCATGATGAAGATCTGGAACACATTCTTCTATACTGTCCTACACAACCCTGCAGTATATATTGACTACACCCCAACTCTGGCTACTAGCAACAGGCATCTATAAGGAACACCGATCAAAATACCCCTCATTTCTCTTGAAAAACAGGAACTGAATAGACTACAGTGGACTATAGTGGACTTTATGTTGTCAGCAAACAGCTGGATACATTAAGAAGATTGATTGATTGGATTTATAAAGTACCTGTGTGACAAAATATTTTTCTAAGACTGTACCTTTTCAATTCATTTTGTTCAATTTATTCTTTTAGTACTTTATTTTCAATAACAATATTTAATTTGGTTTAATTGTATTGTTCTAATCTGTTCAAAGACAACATGGATAAGCATCACAGCTCAATTTATGATCAATGCTAAGTGTCTCGTGCTTTTTCCTGATGATTCTGGGAACCCTAGACAGGTTGACTTCAGGGGAATGAGGTGCTAAATCACCAAGACTTTCTTATCATGCTAATTCTGCTTTGCAATTACTTCAACCCACAGAAATACGTGACCTTCTAAAAGTTCTGAAAACACATGAAGCAAATATATGCAACAAATACGAATAAAAAGAAATGGTATTGGGATGACTTTATACCATTAACTTTTCTATTACTGCTTGAACAAAATTCAAGAGAAGAGTACATTTTTATTTCTTAATTTCTTTTTCTTTTAATTCTCAATCAGAATGAGATAACAAAGGAATATCAGAAGAAGAAACTGCTCAAAGCTTAAAAAAATAATTATAAATACATCAAAATTAC
Organism: Periplaneta americana; assembly: GCF_040183065.1. Lineage (NCBI taxonomy): Eukaryota > Metazoa > Arthropoda > Insecta > Blattodea > Blattidae > Periplaneta > Periplaneta americana. Next base: position 10,040,911 of record NC_091130.1, on the reverse strand, counting down.
GAAGAAGAGAAGAAATGTATCAATTTATTTTTCTAAAACAAATAGTGGATACTAGTAGTATACTTTGATGACCTTCACTTTGTAGATACTCTAGTTCTCTTGTTCCATGAAAAGTTCACGCCATAAGATTTAGGCTTCATTTCTTTTTCTTTTCGGGTATCCAGATACCACTTCCAGCCATTCTTCTCACAAAATGCGATTGCATCATCTGAAGTATGAAAGTCTATCTTCATATTGGATAGTGGGTCACCGCTGAAACAAACACATACACAATTGCTTACAGAAGAAAGAGTTACTGCAACCCATAATAATGTAACACCAAGCCAAACATTGTGTACTAGAAATATTTTTAACATCTGCATGTAAGATATCCTTGGTCGCCAAGTGGTTACAAAACAAAAGAACAAGGGGAAAGCAAGGAGAACAGGGGAAAGACACAGAAAACAAGGGGAATGCAAGGAGAACAACGAGACTGCAAGAAGTAAAAGAGAAACGCAAGGAGAAAACAAGGGGAATGTCACCAGAACAAGGGGACTGCAAGGAAAATTAGGCAAATACGAGGAGAACAAGGGAAAACAAGGAGAAGAAGGGGAATACAAGAACTAGGGAAAACAAGGAGACCAATGGTGAATGCAAGAAGAACAAGAGGAATACGAGAATAAGGGAAACAAGGAGAACAAGGGGAATACAATGAGAAGAAAGGGAAGACAACAACAAAGGGAAGGGTCACATTTTTATGTGACTGTCAATTCTTAAGTTACCCCCTTCCCATACCAACTCAAAACTAAAAATTAAGATTATATTATTACGATGTACCGAAGTACATATGATATTTCCGTGCAGAAATTCTGCGTCAACATATGATGAAAGATGAGTGGAAAGGAGAAAAATTCTCTCCGGCACCGGGATTTGAACCCGGGTTTTCAGCTCTACGTGCTGATGCTCTATCCACTAACGGTCTTACTAATAAAAACTCTATATACAGACGTTTAAGGGTACGGCCACACGCGCTACATTTGTCGCAGGTTTTCTGCTACAAATGAAGCTGCCGTAATTGTCGCAAAACGGGTGGCCACACGGGCGCTACAATTACTGCTAGTTTCTGCATTAAATGTCGCTACGTGTGGCCACATGACATGCCACACGTAGCGACATTTGTAGCAACTTTCTGCGACAAATGTAGCTGGAATTATAGACCGCATTGAGTTAAATGGAAGCGGCCACACGGAGCAGTAAGTGTAGCAAGTTTGGCGCCGTCTGACATGTTAGGTCTATTCGTGACCAATAATTTCCCACCTTAAACGAATTAACATTGTTGTTAGTTACTGGGAATTTCTTATTATAAAATCCATATTTTTAAACTTTAAATTTATATTAATATTTATTTCTGCTTTACTAATTCCCAGAGGAGACTCAGTGAGTCAAAGAATATACATGTCAAAAGACTTTTACCTACTAACTGACAATAAATATCATGCAAAAGAAAACAAAAAAAATTGTAATAAAAGTAAAAACAGCCGTGTAAAATGAATGGTTATGCTTTAATTTTTTAGGAATGAGATAGAAAGCGAAAATCAAATGTCATGTAAAGGACACACATATTAAGACTTTAAAAAGAGTGAAATAACAAATCAAAGTTATTCATTTTACAGTAGAGAATTACAATAATTTAGTGCAATGTAAATTTACAGATGCGTATGGATACACGCGTAAGCTAATTTTAAATACTATTTTCTTAATCTTATTTCTGTTTTTTTGTTGCCTGAGAGGCATATTCAGATAGAGACAGACTAAAATACATAGACAAAGAGACACTGACAGACATAGTCACTAAGGAAGAGAGAGAGATAAGACAGACAAAAACAGATGAAGACACACAGTCATATAGAGAAAGACAGAAAAACACAATCAGAAAGAAACACAGACATACAAAGAGACAGATGAAAGCACACAGTCATATAGAGAAAGACAGAAAAACACAATCAGAAAGAAACACAGACATACAAAGAGACAGATGAAAGCACACAGTCATATAGAGAAAGACAGAAAAACACAATCAGAAAGAAACACAGACATACAAAGAGACAGATGAAAGCACACAGTCATATAGAGAAAGACAGAAAAACACAATCAGAAAGAAACACAGACATACAAAGAGACAGATGAAAGCACACAGTCAGGCTGAGACAGATACAGATAAAATCAGACAGATACGTTCAACAATAGACACAGATGCAGAGACAGATGAATGGTCATGAGGCATTAACTTACCTGGAGGCCCAGCCCATGAGTGGATTCTCCCAGCGTTCCCGGGTCTCAAACTCCATCTCCCAGCGGTGAGTGTTGTCTGTGCCAGACTGCATGGCATTCTTGCTGGGCTGGTAGATCCGAACCAGGCGGGTCTTAACATGCTCCTCTGGCACACCCGTGATGGAGGCAATGTTCATCTATGAGTTACAAATGACGGAGCTTGTCACAGTCTATTTTTGCAGAATGTTGTCATTATGTAAGTACTTCAATATGCGGCCGGTAGAGAAAAGGAGAAGGTTAAGACCACTGTAAGAACTTGCTAAAATACCTTGAAAATGCCTTGGATTTATAGTATTGATTTTTAGAAATTGATGTGATCACTGAGAGAGCTGTATGCCAACCCAACCTGCCCTAAATACCTATCTTACTTATATACGAAAATCGTCGTATGTGAATGACGAATACGGCCATATTTCCTTAATGTGAAAGTGGGTTTCAGTGTCGCCAACACAGTAATAATACTACACTCCTAATCAAACCTAAACTAACCTCTCACATAATACTACACACCTTAATCAAACCTAACCTGCCACATAATACATATACCTAATCAAACCTAACCTAACCTCTCACATAATACTATACCTCTGTAGTAACATTCCTCAAGTTTAGTATCATTTCGTTTGCAAATGTTGCCTGCCTTAGTGTACATATCGAAAACATTAACGATGAAAAGAAGTCTATTTACAACCCATGTATTCCTCACTTCAGTGAGAGATATAAAATTAATATTAATACATGGGAAGTGAAGGACTTCTTTTTGGCGCTAGAGGAACTTCATGTTAACTAAAACCACTCTCCTTTCTCTTAAATTTTCTAATGAGGGCATTAACAAAATTTGTCTAATGTTATTGAGAGATTCATTGTCCATTTTACACAATCACTTGTATAATACTGTGTAATTTTTTTTTTTTTACTTCATTTCATTATTCTTCAATGTATTTTCATCTCATGTTTCTCCAAAATCAAATTGTACTTTATTGTTAAATTTATCATTGTTTCGTATTCTCTCCGCAATCATATTGTATTTTTAATTTAACCTCTGCTTTGTATTCTGGATCCTAGTGGTCAGCCGTAGATTTCAGCCAGATGTCCCAAATTGTGGAATTTGTGTGTAGTGGAAGAAGTTGGCGAACGTCTTTTGTCTTCATTCTTCATAATTACATTTAGTTCATTAAGCATGTGAATGAATCAATGTGTTAATGCAGTAATAATTTCATATATATAGTGCAGTAAAAATTGAAATGTATAATGGTTGTGATAAAAGTGTTCAAAATTGATTCATGCTCGACCATGCCGAAATGTAGTAATTATACACCTGGTAGCAGTCCTTTAATGCATGTCATTAAAGTACACCTACTCATTAAAGGTCAGGTTTTCGATTATTCTCGGATATGCAATCGAAAGACGAGGGAAACGTCAAGGAGGCTGGAAATCCAATACTGTCGCAGAATGTTATGTTCTGTTACTATAATAATTAGCGTTAATTGTAAATAATATTGAAATAAATTCAATTTGTCATCTCGTTTTTCAATTCTAAATCAATTTCCAGGTTATATCAAGGTTAATATTTAGTTTACTCTGTAGGTTTTAGGCTATCAAGGTCAATGTGGAGATCTGTTCCTCGGAAAAAATCAATACTTTCGCGTATGCGCACATCTCACAATTTACGAGGTATTGCACAAGGTCAGTTCCGCTCTTCAGTTAGATACAAATAAAATGAATACTTCTGAATAATTTCAAGTTAGAAATATGGTCGAGCATAAAAAGTCGTATGAAACTCGTCTATAATGGTAATTAAGACGCTCGTATGAAAATTATGAAACTCGCTTGTGCTCGTTTCATAAACAAACATACTTGCGTCTTAATTACTATCATTATAGGCTCGTTGCATAATGTACTATTATAACATCACATTGGCAGTGATAAAAGTGTGCAATGTTCTTTCAGTGACCGGTGGATACTCTACCTTTTCCATATTTTTGGATATGCTAATTGTGTACGCACACTGTAAATTTGATGCATGTGGATGTTATATCCATCAAAAACACCTTTTTGTTAATTGTGTCTAGAACCACACTATCTCGTTTGTTAATTTCGTCATAAACAAGGCTAAGTTAATTACCGAAATGTCTTACATTTACTCATATTATCCACGACAAAATTACAAGTATCAGAGGAATTTCTTACTGGTTGATCAACAGTAATGTAACCTTCCAGCTGTTTCTTGTGCGACAGTTCGTCAGGCCTCAACAGCGCATTCTTAGTGTCCACCTGTGGGGCCTCTTTCACCTCCAAAGCCTTATCAACATTCTCACCAAGTCTTGCAGCACTTGTATGAACTGCAGATCCACACCTGAAAATCATATTTAAATCAGATATGACTTCTTTCAACTCTTAAGACTTGTCGAAATTTTCATAATGTATAAAAATGTCTCCTACAACAGTTCAGTAACAACAACGTCTAAATACAAACAAAATACAATCATTTTCGTTAATGTCCCTTTCTTAAAAAAGGAAATTGATAATGTCAATACACAGTACGGTATTTTCCAAAATTCGCATTTTCTTCAAATCCACATAAAGCAAAATATTTGAAAAGAAAAATCCTCTAGCACACTAAATTTTTGTAGACGATAACATTACAAATCAGCACATTAAGAGAAAAAAAAAACTACCACATGCAATACTTAGTTTCTACCAGTTTTCTAGTATCCATTGAAATAAATGGAGACATTAAGATAAGCTTCTGATACCATACCATTGGATATTTCTGGTTGTAAGAGTCCTGAGAGAATTCCTCAGGAACATCTGTGTAGCCATGTTTGATTCCCAAAAGTAGACAATGCTGCCAACTTCAATCGGTATATTTCTTGTGAAATATACCAATTCGTCACAATAATTTGCCACCAGATGGCAAGAGTATACATTATCAGGCACGGCCCTGTTTCATAAATCTGACAGTCCTACAATCTTGACAATCTACAAATATGTCAGAATATTGTAACATTTGTTTTCTGACAATTCTTATCCGCTTTGACAAATACATTTTGTGAATTGCCAACAGCGTTTCATAAACATAACAATAATTGTATTGTATTTATTTACATTCCATGGTATTCGTACATGGTTTCACAGCTAGAATATATGGGTAGAACATGTCAAAAAAGAAAAATCTTAATACAAAAGTCTTAAATTATAGTCACAATGTAGTTGAAATATATATACAGAAGAGTTTTACAATATAGTTTGCTAGTACAACACAAAGGTTTAGTATCAATACTTCATACAAGACAAATATTCATGAAGCGTTGTTGAATGTCAAAAATTCATCTACAGAAAAGAAGGCGTGAGAAAGTTGATAGGCTACGTCTTTAATTTGGCCCTAAATAGTTTTATGTTTTGAGTTTGAATTTGTATATCCATAGGGAGGCTATTAAAATTTTGGTAATAGTGAATTACAGGAACGCCACTTCTTACCTTTTTTAAAATCGCTGAAATAAACTATAAAACGAAAGTATTCAAACAAAAAAATCGTGTTGGAAGATTGAATTTGTGTATTTTTGGTCCAGGAAGCATCCGCTTTTTGGTGCAAAGATAATTCGTTTGGCGTGTTTCTTAATTGAAATTATGAAATGGCGTTCCTGTGCTTCACATTTAATAAAAAAAAAATTTTGCTGTCATATAATGTACTCCTTTTTGATAGCATGTCATTATTGAATTTGTTAAAATTAGTAACCACCCTTAGAAAATCAATTAAATTATAAACAGCAAGAGAATTACTATTTTAAATTTGATTGAAGAAAGCAAAGACATTTCTGTCAACAAATTGTTAGCTTTTAGCCCTGTCTTCAGCAAAAAATGTCTTAGTAAATTTTAATGCAAAAAATATTATCAATGATTTTTTTTTTTTTTTGCCAACCGCTCACTGGAATTTTAAATGTATTTAACCGGTTGTACATATAAAGGTATGTTACATATGCCCTATATTTACTATATTTGTATCTTTAATAGCTTCTGAGAAAAGTGCACCCAAAATTGAGGAATTTAACACTGTAAGATATGGAAGTACACTCTCCCCTTAAAAAAGGGAAGTTTCCTAGTACCCGGTACTCGTTACATAAGCTGTTAAGTCAGCCATTGTTGTATAATCATAGAAGATGTATATTTTCCCTGGACCAAACATATATTACAAACTGACTAGAATCACATCTAGTAACAAACTATTAAAATTCTTTTCAGAAAGGAACCACTTTGTAAACATAAAAACGATCTGTGTAACGAGTACCGGGTACTAAGAAACTACCAAAAAAGTTATTAATGAGGGATTTGTGCGTAGATGTAATTATAGTGTTATTGTTTTTAGTTTTATAAAGCAAGAAGACCAGAACATCGCTTTACACTAATGACCTGGCAATCAAGTTTAAGAGCTTCCCGTACCATGTGATTTATAGATTTTGTGGAAGTTATGTCAATTTATACGTCATTTTACAGTATTTGGCACTTCTTTTATTTTCTATTTTCATTTATTGTATTTCACAGATCTTACATTAGCATTGCACTTTTACGATGTGAAACAAGTCAAGATTTATACAATTTTTTGGCAAGATGAGATGATGTCTAATGGTACCCTTAGTTGAAGAGTCCAGGGAAAAAACCAGGTAAGTCACTTTTTTGTCGAGATGGAGTTTGAGGTGCCATTAGATTCTCTATGGAAAGGAATATCGTTTAGAGGCATGAAACAGGAAAAGAAACAGTTTAGTCATGGATTTATTTGCCTTCAAATTTTTGGCGTACATGAAAAGAGATAGGTAAGTCAACTCTTTCAGCGAAGAAAACAGGTTTCAAGGACAAAGTGACTTACCTGGTTTCTTCCCTGGACCCTTCAGTTCATTAATGTTTGCTGATCTCAGAATCATACATTTGCAAACACTTATACAAATCAAAACAATAACTTGAACATTAATTTTATTTCTGAAGTAAACAGCAATTAGAGAACTAGAATTAGGCCCTTGGATAATTCATCGTGTCTTTAAATTTGACATTAGGGCTACCAAAAGCCTAATTTTCTAATCACAGTCACCGTGAAAGCCTAAAAACTCACATCATTTAGAGAAATTATTGATTCTTACATTATGAAATAAAGTTCGGTTCAAAATACGGGACTTTTGCGTGTCCCGACAAAAATTACGGGGACGCTAGACGCCTAGGCCGAAAAAAGGAGCTGCCCCGTTTTTTACGGGATGTAAGTAAGCTCAACATTAATAAATTTCCCAATCGATGGAGGGAAAGTTACAAAACAATAATATGTTATAGATAATCACTCGCAGATACAAAGATGGCACTTCAGTGATTTTTTAACCGTTTCCAATAATCTCATACAAAAGCCAAACAAGAGTGGTCTTGCTTGACTTCTAAGTTACTTCAGCGAATATGGATTATAAAGAATGGACACTTCGCGTCGGTACCTTTGATGTAGCCGGACTGATTTCAATGACCTTCAAGCCAGCTAGAGCGTGAGATTCTGCTTTCTCCCTAGAGTTGGCGCTGACATCACACCAGCTAGCAGTCGACACAGCGGAAATATAACACATAAAATTAATACATGTAGGTACACTATGTACTCAAATAAAATAAATTGGATCCATAAAATAATAAATACGTCATTAACTGTAATGTCTAGACTCTAAGAGTTCCTTTATAATGAGAGTTGAGACGTTGACCTCAACAACAATTAAAATATGTAATGATTTGATAGCACTGAAAATGGAAAAACAAAACTCTTATGAGAAGTAAAACCATATACCTATATTATATCATATACAAATATTAAACGAATTTGATACATAATTTTATAATGTATTATATTATTTTATAATATAATTTATTATATCTGAAATATACAAAATTATTATTACAACTAGCTTGTCACTGAGAAATAAGAAAAAGCTGTTAACTTGAATTTATATGAAGCAAAGCGTTACTGGATTATGCAATAAGGTAGGCGATGTTTGGATTCTGTGTCTCAACTCCCTATTTATTTGTCTATGCTCAACTCTATACTCAATTATTATCTTAGCGTATGCTCGATTACACTAACCTCTAGCGCTTGAAAGTGGAACTAAACGCCGGAACACAGAGAAACAAAACACAGGAAAATTCGCTCAGTGTCCATTCTTTATAATCCCTATTCGCTGGTTACTTCTTACGAGAAACGAAATCATTTTCTGAGGAATTTCTTTTCATTTTTGTCATACGGTCGCTCCGGCTGACGCCATATTATGTTTGCCGGTCTCGTTGCTAAGCGACGACACGAATGCAGAATTTGGCCGTTAGAGGACAGCAAAACCGCGGACCAGTCTTCAGTCGCAGTGACGGTAGGCATGGGGCCACAGGTACGTCGATCCGTACGGGGCGTGGGCCCGTTATTGATTAGTGAGGTGTTCGGGAGCGCCTGAGGAGCGCCACGACGGGAAAGTAATGCAGATCAGTGCGTCTGTCTGTCCAAGCGTTTCGACCAACGTTCATAAAGATTGCTATGTTCGATTCTTTCTGGTGGTGATTAAATACTTTGTTTAAAATACAAGACACGACTGCATAGGAATTTCACCCAAACCCAACTTCTCCTTCCACTAGCTAATAAATTGTCTCATAATACAGTGTCACAAATTTTCTGTTTTACTTAAAATTATGAAAAATATCTCCATAAATACCACTTCTAATGTTGCCAGTGACAAAGATCCCCTCTAATTTCTTCCTTTGGTCCTGTCTCTTTAAGTCATAACCGTAAAATTCTATTAAAGTAAATGTTGGATTATTATAAAGGTATAGTTCCCAAAAAATTGTAACAATTATCAAATTATCATAATCATCTCTATTTTGTACAATAAAAAATTAAAGAATTTGATTAAAACCCATTCAATGAAAAGCTATACGATATATTATTAGCTGTGATGTGTAGAATTTTGGCTTTCGTTTATGTTACCCAAGTAATTTCACGGCAGAAGAAAAACAACAAAATTATTTTTAATTTAGTGACATTCAATTTCAATTATTTATTATTGCTAGTCAACATATCAACATTTTTCGATATCATCTCACAGTACAATGCCACTAACTATATATTTATTTTGAATTTTAAAAAAATATCTTGGTAAATACCACTGGTAATATTATCATCGATGACATAAAATTCCTCTCCAATTCTTTCCTTCATACTTGTCCCTTTAAGTCGGCTTAACTGTACATTTTGAGACTGGGTTGTTATAAAGGTGTACTTTTCTTAAAATTGTTACAATTATCAAAATTATCCGAATTAAAAGCATTCCGTAAAATGAAAAAAAAAAAAAGTTAAAATCAATATCATGCAAAGTTATAAGAAAATATGCTATTGATTGTGATGTGGGAAATTTTCAATTTTCCTATACGATACCGAAATATTTTGATAACAAAATAAAAATAACAAAAGAAATTTCATCCTAGTGACATTCAATTGTTTATTACTGCCAGTCATAATGTCGATATTTTTCGATTACAATCTCACAGTACTGTACAATACCAGTGATTTTATTTATTTTTCATTATGAAAAATATTTGGATACATACCACTCGTAACTTTTTCGGCGTCATAAGATTTCCCTGTAATTTCTTCCTTCTTACCCGCCCCTTTAAATTAGCTTAACATTAAAATTTTATTACAGTAAATTTTGAGTATGGATTGTAATAAAGATGTATTTCTCTTAAAATTAAAGTTTTCGTAATTGTTTGCATTTCGTGAAATAAAAAAGAATAATTACTTTAGAAATAATTGAATAAAAGATCTATGCGATGTACGATTTATTGTGATGAGGGGAATTTTTATTTCCTTTACTGTACCGAAATAATTCGTTGTTAAAGGAAGAGGAACAAAAAAATTTAACCTAGTGATATTCAACTGTTCATTATTGCTGCTAATTTCTGAACATGGTCCTCTGATAAAGTTTCTTCATTATTTTATACAAAAGTTTCTTATGGCAATGTTAAATCGCCATGTCCTATACCCAGAAGAATACGCGGTATAAAATACTATGTAACCGAGCGAGATGGCTACCACGGTAACATTTCAGACTATCATACGGCAGATCCCGGTTTCAAGCCCCGTAACCTGCCAATATGATTGGAGTTTTTCATGGTTTCTCTCAGTCATAAAGAGAAATGCCGGATTGAAAATTTAGATAGCCTGATTCATCACCGCCTTAATCACCAATATCACAAATAGGGCTAGGATTTTGATGACCTATAAATCATAAAAAAATGTCCTAAAAACAATGCATTTATAACCTAAAAATCTTTCAAAAATGCCCTTAAAAATGCCCTAAAATTGATCTTACATTCTAAAATTGGTTTAGTAGGAAAAGGAGTTTTGTGCTACTTGATATTTAGACTAGTAATTAAATTAAATTCTAGTACCAACATTCAAGTTTATTTAATTTTACATAATTTTTTCTAAGTGGTACACTTTAATTAATTATTTTACCTGATGTAGTTTTCATGTAGTCCATTACAAGGCCGCTCTTATACGGAATTAGAAAGTATAGAGGAGTCTATATTGAAGGGATGGTTGGACTGATCCATTACATGGGGTGTACTACGTTAAAAGGGCAATATTTGTGTAGAAAAACGATTAAAATATTATACAAAATAATGGGTATTAGCCACCGGCGCAGCTCGGTCGGTTATGGCCGATCCGAGTTGCGCTCGGGCGCGGGTTCGATTCCCGCTTGGGCTGATTATCTGGTTGGGTTTTTTCCGAGGTTTTTCCCAACCGTAAGGCAAATGTCAGGTAATCTATGCGAATCCTAGGCTTCATCTCGCCAAATATCATATCACTATCACCAACTCCATTGGCGCTAAATAACTCGTAGTTGGTACAGCGTCGTTAAATAACCAAGTAAAAAATAAAGGATATTAATGGACAAAATATGTGTACAAAATATCAAAGGAAATAAACATTATTTTATATTAATAATGGAGATTTGTGGCCAAAATTAAATGAAAATGCCTAAAAAATGTCCGAATAACACAAAAGATGCTCTTATGAGTTGAAACAGGCAAAAATTCCCTAACAAATATGTCTTAAAACACTCAGTTTATCACATAACATATAAATACTAAAGCAGCTATGTTTCTGGCTTACTAGAAAAAAGATGCAGTTTCATTAAAATCCTAGCCCTAATCATAAACATTAAAACAAAATATAAATCAGTTACATGAGCACAAGTAATCTGTACACAATAGAAATAGACTCTCAACAATAGTTCACGGCCTACTGATATTACCCAAAGATCCATCACACGTGATAATAACACCATACATTTTAAAGCGTGTGTAAATAAATTTAACAAAAAAATTGTATATGACTTAGACATAGTTAAATTTATAAAAGGCTGCAAACCAATGTCCGGGTTCCCTTGATAGACGGGATGTAGGAGAGATCTTTCTAGATGACAGATTTCAAACGCCGCGTCTCACCTCCTGGACAATGAACGGATATCATTTCGAACTCAGCATAGCATCAATCTGTGAGGTGTGACATGTCAAGAATAAAATGAAGCAACTAATTTATTGCAGGTCACGTGGCTGCTACTGGCGCTCCTCCTCCAATCCGAGGCCCGGGTTCTGGTCAAGAGGAGTTTCAAGGACCAATCAGTGAGAGGCTATCTAACAGAGGTGCGACATCCATTCGCATAATAGCAACGTCGCTTGCATAGTTTTAGCAAGGCTATCAGAAAAGTTTCAAGGTGTACAGAATAAGTAAGCATAATATTATCATCTATCTTCTGTAGTCTGATAATGAACATCAGATCTTTCATCAACTTCGGTGAGGTGGTGGTAGTGGTGGTGATGTGATGATGATGATAATGATGATGATGTATAAATTTGTAGGATGATAATGACAGAGGAAAATCATGTAGGTCCTATCTGAGAAAAAGTGGCCAATAGCTGATTTCTTCGTCACAAATATCACACGTCCGGGATCACATATCAGGACTTATACCGTAAAAAACGTCCAACTCACTCATTGTCATCTTTGACTGGTCTTTCTACAATGCCGTACCCGTATGTAACCAGAGATAATTTTGCTTTAATTCTCTTCTGCCTTGTTTCTTTTTCTTTTCTTTCCTCCTTTCTTCTTCTTCCTTTCTATCCATCCCTCTCTTGATCCTCCATCATATCTTTTCCTTTCTTTCTTTCCTTTTCTATTCTCTCTAGATTTTTCTTCCTATCTAGATCTTATTATTTTCTTTCTTGTTTCTTCTTTCTACCATTCTTTCTTCATTTCTCTCTCATTCTCTATAAATCTTTCACTCTCTGTTTCCTTATTTCCTTTTCTGTTCTCTCTAGATTTTTCTTCCTCTCTAGATTTTATCCCCCTTTTTCTTTTTTCCTTCTTTCTAAATTCGTTCTTCTTTTCTTTCTCATTCTCGCTTAATCTTTCTCTTCCTGTTTCTTTCTTTCCTTTTCTATTATCTCTAGATTTTCCTTTCTTTTTTCCTTCTTTCTACCATCCTTTCTTCTTTTCTTTCCCATTCTCTCTCAATCTTTCTCTCTCTGGTTCCTTCTTTTTTCCTTCTTTAGTTTTTTATTCTCTCTAGATCTTTCTTTCTCTGGTTTTATTTTTAATTTATTTTCTTATTTTCTCTAGATTCTTTTTCTTTTAGCTTCCTTCCTTTTTTTCCTTTTCTATTCTCTCCAGATTGTTTGTTCCCCTCTAGATCTTATTCTTTTCTTTCTTTTTCCTTCTTTCTACCATTATTTCTTCTTTTCTTCCTCATTCTCTCTCAATCTTTCTCTCCGTTTCCTTCTTTCTTTCGATATTCAGTTTTCCTTCCTCTCTAAATCTTTCTGTCTCTCGTTTTATTTTTCATTTATTTTCGTATTCTCTCTAGATCTTTTTCTTTCTGTTTCCTTCCTCCTTTCTTTCCTTTTTTATTATCTCTAGATTTTTCTTCCTCTCTAGATCTTATTCTTTTCTTTCTTTTTTCCTTCTTTCTACCATTCTTTTTTTGTTCTTTCTCATTCTCTCTAAATCTTTCACTCTCTGTTTCCTTCTTTCCTTTTCTATTCTATCTAGATTTTTCCTTCCTCTCTAGATTTTATTCCTTTCTTTCTTTTTTCCTTCTTTCTACCATTCGTTCTTTTCTTTCTCATTCTCACTAAATCTTTCTCTCTCTCTCTCTCTCTCTCTCTCTCTCTTTCTTTCTTTGCTTTGCTTTTCTATTCTCTCTAGATTTTTCTTTCTTTCTTTTTTCCTTTTTTCTACTGTTCTTTCTTCTTTTCTTTCCCATTCTTTCTCAATCTTTCTCTCTCTGTTTTCTTCTTTCTTTCTTTCTTCCTTCCTTTAGTTTTTTATTCTCTCTAGATCTTTCTTTCTCTCTTTTTTATTTATTTTTATTATTATTTCCAGATCTTCTTTCTTCTATGACTCATTCCTTTTTATTTCCTTTCATATTTTCTCTACATGTTCTTCCTTTCTCTTTCAATATTCTTTCTTTTTTCTTTTTCCCTTCCTTCTTTACTTTCTTATTCCTTCGAGATCTTTTGGCTTTCTTTTTCCTTACTTTTCTTTTCTTACTCTCATATTCTCTCTAGATCTTCTTTCTTTCTCTCTTTTGCTTTTTTCTTATTTAGTTTCCAGTTCTCCCTAGCTTTTCTTTGTTTTCATTTTTTTCTTTCCTTTTCTATTCCCTCTAGATCTCTTTTTCCTTTCCCAGTCTCTCTAGATTTTTTTTTCGTATTGTTTCCCCTTTCTTTTCATCTCTCCCTTTTTCTAGTCTCTCTTTCATTCTTTCCTTCTATTCTTGTTGCATAAAAATGACATTACATTTTGTAAATCCACTTCTTTTGCGGTCGTATTCTAGGGAACTATAGCTTACTAATCTAGAAACATTTTTTCGTAAACTTTAAAGGTAACGCATGAAGGTAGCAGCATCTTCCGATGCTTTGTATAATTATTCAATTTCGTGTGCGTAGCGGACTTGCTGGTGGAACGAGATCTGCAAGGAGGAGTTCCAGATGCTGTTCCGCTGCAAATGCCCTCTGTGGTCGTACTGCCGCAGCCCGGGCCGCTACTACAACGCCTTCTGCACCATGACGGGCACCGGCTACATCTGGACGCAGCCGGACCGCAGCTGGGGCGTCGCCATCTAGCAGAGGTCCGAGCGGGGATCCCGCTCGCAGCACAACAACCGCAACTGAGTTGCTAGCCAACCTAACCCAGTCCTCCAAACAGCACAGTCTCTCCTCCTATGGCGCATTCCTTGAACTATCTGACCGGTATTAATGCATTCCTGAGACCGGTGATGTACGCGACAACTGCCGTCAATGGCATCTCAAGATTCCCGCTAAAGTTTGATATATGCGTGGACTGGTTATAGTTGAAAAAGAAGATGCAAATAAAATGTTTTTCTTAAGTCTGAATCATTCTATATCTTAAACACTAGAAATCACTTCGGGGACACTTCTGTGAGTTTTAAAACTTTTGTGCGAGATCGTGCGTATTTGCTTGGTTTCCGCACAAAACCAATCCGCGGTAAGTCTAAAATTCCACATTCAGTATTCCCAACCTAACACACATAACAATTTCCCTCTTCTTACCGCTTAAGTAACATATTGATTTTACTGCTTTAGGCTTTTAACATATTATTTTTAGAGACATTCAATATAGTAATAATTATAAATTGAAAACTTACCACTGCAATTACACCTAAATTGCACTGTTAATTATTGTTTTTAAATATTTGCAAAAATTAAGTAAACTCTACAACTCCACTAAAGTTACTGCATTCGTGATGCAAGTAACATTAAGGAAGCCGTGAAAAATCAACAAGATTCCAGACTCATCATAGACTGGGAGGAAAAAAAGACAGACGTATATCACGGCCTGCTGGAGTATAGTAAACACAGAAAACATTTTAAAGCAACAATGTTGAAGATAGATATTTTTGTTTTGCAAATTTGCCGTCATTGAACAGAAACCAAGATGGAGATTTCATTGCAACTAATTAGAAATTCCTCTTTCAGGTATTTAATAAACGATCTTCGCACAAAATAATGTACGATACTCGAGCGGTATGTCTTCTTTCAATTCTCGGAAATTAAAAAATCTCAACTACGTTTCGCTTTTTCAAACTTTTCCTCGAACATGAAAACTTCAACATACCGCTCTTGTAACGCATATTACTATTACAATTTTCATCCAAAATTTATGAATTTTAAACTACAAAAATATACCTACAATACTATAATCTGTACTAAATTTTGTGCCATTAGGGCTGATAGTTTCGAAATTATATTTTTAAAATGTATTTTATATTGACATCACTAAAAAGGCTCCTTGCGTCATAATTTTCACAATTTTTTATTCATATTAGCTCAAAAACTTGAAAATAGTCATGGGAACATAAATTAATTAGCTTTTTGAGCTCGATCTAAATAGAGAGCCACAATAAATTTTTTAATCGATTTTCTTAATTTTTCACCATTATTTCACCATAGTTTAACACGTTTGTTATGTTCTAAACTATTTAAAGGGTTTCATACATTATACAAAACTCCATTGTCACGTGTACTTTGCCATAATATTAATACTGATTAAGAAAAAAACGTTGTCGAATATCATCTTTTGATATTATAAAATTTTTAAACTTTGCAAGGAAGCCTAAATAAGGGAAAATTTCTCAGATTTAAAAATTTCCCGAAAATTTATTACAATTCAAAATATCCATTCCTTATGTCATTTCGTGCTAGGTTTATTTTAATGTTCGACTCGACATTATACGTGAGGAATTGAAAAAAAAAAAATGAAACACTTTAAACGTAAAGCGGGCTCCATATTGATGTACCAACATTTACTTGAGCAATTACAAATTACCCTACAACAAATGGAGAACCAGATTTCACTTCTCTAATTAAAACATCGGGATAGGCTGATTAGTAATTTCAAATTCATCAGATGGATATGAAGACATCATATAGTTCTGTTAATTATTTCCAGATTATATGGGCGAAGTTCAGTTCTCTCCCCCTCCTCCCAGCCTACTGTTTTTTACCATCCCTTGTCTTGCAAGACGGGCTGTGTTTCATAAGACGATTCTTAGTCATAACATGGCCAACGTTGAACAAGTTTATATTTAAATGCACGTTTAACATGAGTTTAATATAGGACTTCGTTTATTTTTTAGAACATTGAACATGTATTTATATTAGGCGATTGTCAAGATGGCCGTGACTGGACCATCACGTGACTCCAATTCGTGCCGAAGCCTGTTAGCCACGACGATTGCTATAGGACAATATCTGAATATAAAAATCTCTGTCTAAAAACACTACGTCACCCATTCCACCGTTTTATACATGAACTTCATTTTTTCCCCCCTCGCTGTTATTTATACTCCCTTTAACACCTTTGGTCATATCGCGAGTTAATCTTTGGTTGAAATCCGAAGGTCTGTGTACTATTGTTGAGACTGGTTCTATTGTTGTGAACTAGATGGCGACTGTATATGTATTACTGATTTGTTATGAATATGATTTCGGTGATGAATGAGGCCGGTGATTTTCAGGGATGTTGTGGCCCGAATTTCCTGGCATTTGCCTTACGGTTGAGGAAAAACCCTGAAAAACCTCAACCAGGAAATTCAACCCGACCGGAAATCGAACCCGGGAACTCTGCGTAAGAGACCAGCATGCTGACCCCTACACCACAGAGGTAGTCTAAACTTCATATTGTCTCTCATTATTTGTTGGAATTTGAAATTTGAATCTGAATGGTTAAATTCATGCGAAAAATTGTCAGTACTCTTGGGCATATATGCATACATGTTTACACGCAATCCATACACTCATCGAATTCATTGCAATCATCTCCATAACTCTAGCTGAAAATTTGCAGCTATAGAATCTGTCATTAGATTATAACAGAATTTTCAAAAGTAGCAAAAAAGTTTCTTCGCTCTGGGTTATTTAATCAGTTGCTTATTATTAACTTGCGCCATAGCAGAACTGACTGTGCTAGTCACCTGACACTTCCAATCCTCAGATTAAAGATGCACGAAATAGTTCCATCTTCAAGATAATGTATGGAAACCAAGGAAGAGAGCGTTGAGCCTCAGTGTTCTTCAAGAACGACGAATCAATTTCAGTGGTTATGCGAGGAATTCTGGGCTATACTACACAAAGGTCACTCTCTTGAGAAACAAGCCAATATAAACGAATGCAACTACAGAAATTGAGAAACAATGAGAAAAAATGAAGCAGCAACAACAATGAACTTCGTGAATAGCTGTGGTAGTAATAGATATAATAAACTTCACTGAACACGACGTCAGCATTATGGCTGATCATTAGAGTCACGGCCTGCTTGAACACATCCGATGGCTGTTTATACTGCCTGCTCATAAGACCATTCTAACAATGCTTTCGCTGAAATGGTAGGTGGCAGCACGAAATGTACTTCGTCAATGCATATGTATGCTCCAAACTATGGGGAAAAAAGTTGTTCTACCTATTTTGTGCCAGTGTGACATATTGAAGTATGTCAGGAATTTGTATCAAAAACTCTTGTGGATAAATTCGTGAAACCTCTACTTATTACCCATAATGTAGGGAAGTTCCACACAGAAAACTTTTCCAGTTTTCTTGTTCGGTGAAACCCCTTTCTCGGAAAGTATTGAAGATGTAAGTTCCTGGGGGAAGTAGTTCTTTTTTTTTTTATTGAATTGACTAGTTGCAAAAGTCCCTATCTGAAAAGTCCATAATGTTTTTTGGTAGCATATGAACAGATCATGGTTTCCGTCAGTTTTTTAAGAACAAAAATAATTAATTAACCTTACAAATTCCATAAAATGTCCTACTAGTAGTTCATTTGCAATTTTAACTTGAGAATTGTTTTTAATTCTGTCACACAACAGATTTTGTAACTGTGCAACTCATTAGCTTCCATATTTTAAATTTTGTTTATGCATGTCTAGTTGCATTTCCTCTTTTTTCAAGAGCGAAGAATATAATGGATTCACGAAGCTATTAGAGTCGCGAAGCAAAGTAATATTTTAATCACATACTACAAAACATAAAGCACAGAACCTATATCCACAAGCGACTTCACTGGCCGTTAGAAGCTGCCATCTATCGACAATTTTTTTATTCATGTTTGACCACCGAGTGAGCAGGCAGTATTTGGTATAAGCAGCCATCGGATGCGTAGATACGTTCGAGTAGGCGGTGTTTAGAGTAATTATGTATTACTGTTTCTGTTTTCTGCTCATGTTGTTTTGAAAAACAAATGAGGAAAGTGTAGTAGTAGAAATTCAATGTGGTTACTCTCGTTTACTTGATGAATCGTTCTAGCTGATGAAAACACAATTTCAATCTTATTATAGCACGCCAAAGATGTGTAGAGAAAAACAAACGAGTAACGAACGTAGCTAATATTAAATACTACAATAAAACTTGCTAAATTATGTGTTGTAGCTCTCACATTTCCGTCGAAGTAATTTTGTTATCATTGTGAATTAAATTAGAAACAACCCATAAGCACTGTTAACAATAATAAAATTTATTTCCTTCTTACCCCAGAAGCAGTGTTTTAATGTACGCATGCTCCTTTAGCCTTTCAGCTGATGCTCATAATTTGTTTCCTATTTTAACACATCATTGTAATTGTGATTGAAGAACCGATATACATCTTGATTACACAACTTTTAACACTATATCACTTTGGAAACAAAACAAAAGGCGCCAAGACCAGCAACAACCAGTTCTGATGATGGCCAATAACAGGCCGAAACATGTTAACAAGGTAACATAAAATTTGACACTTGAAAGACACATAAGGTGGGTGCTCCTGTTATGGCCATGTTCCTGATATGGCCACCCCCATATTGTGAGTTAGTTAACCAAAAAATCCGCCAAATTGCAGCAGCATCCAGTGAAAGGGCATCCTGGTATGTCACTTGATCGTTTTCCTTCCAATATGGCGTCAGTTGCCCGTTTTGCGGTTTTCGTGTGACCTCTTCTTATTTTTCTCTGGTAAGTCTCCTTTGTTTTATGCATGTTTTTCAAAGACTTGTTTCATGAAAACCATCGTACTCCATTCAGTTTTTAATATTCTGTTGATTGGTGTTATCGTTGATGGCGTATCTTTTACGAGTTGTTCATAATCAAACGATTTTCGTGAAAGCTTACTTGCTCCTGATATGGCCATATCAAATGCATCATGGCAATATCAAATGCACCATGCCCATATCAAGTTCATTCTACTGTTATTTTTTCACCTGAGAAATTTACATGCCTTATACTGTAGCTGGGATTACGCAAAAATTTTGTATTTTAAGAAAAACAACTTAATTTTTATGGAAAAACCTGTTTTGACTACACTTTTGAATTATAAAAAAGATTATTAAGTGTCATTTTTATTCATTTTACACCAAAATTATTTAATTTTAGCACAACTGCGCTATCAAACTGAAAACGATCACGATTTGTAGAACATGGAACAAGGGTGGCCATATCATGTGCACATGTTCCTGATACGGCCACTAGGTAGACTTTTGGAATTTGGGACTTTTTGGACAATTAAAGCTATTTTTATGGAGAAAGGAAATTGTTTTAAGAAAGTCCATTAAACTGAGAACGAGTAAGAAAAAAGTGGTTTTCACTTTTTTTCAAAATGGCGGCTAGAAAAATTCTCAAACCTTAGCATGACCATATCAGGGACATCCGGCCCGTACCATCTTTCCACGACTGTTCCAAAGGTTAAGGGAAGGAGGCCACATGGTACCAAATTACAATTCCATTTCCACACAATTATTTTTGCTTGTAACTTTCGACTCAGTCATTTCCGGACCAGGGTTCCTTATCTCAAATTGATACATGTGCCCTACGCCATCATCCCTGAAAGTTTGTAACACCAGCCTGGAAACACCCTGTATACAAAGTGGAAGTAAAATAACCTGTGCATATTTTAACAACTTATTCCTTGCATAGAGTACAATAAAAAAAATTATAATATCACATTAGTCCACATTTCTCAGAAAAAAAAAAATTCCTCTAAATGTTAAGACTGTTTTTCTCGATAAGCATTATCAGTACAATTCTGATTTTTGACTCTTATCATTAAAGAAACTGATAAGACATGATTTATCCTTTTGCAATTTTAAAATAAAATGGACGGTTTTCTTGCAAATTAAATAAAATGATTAACACGTATCATTATTTTCTGCCATTAGAAAGTCCGGCAACCCTACTGCAGTGGCTAAGAGATAGAATGCTGCTAATTGAGTAGGTGTCTATATTCGTAGGTGAGTCACTGGTGGCAAACTAGCAGAATTTCAGCTTAATATTCTAATTAATCATGCACTCAATTACAAAACAGTTTTTGATTTATTTTAATGTATTATATTGCCCGCTTCAGTATGCATAACTATATATCTCCTTCTCTGTATATGTACTGAAAAAGAATAGTTTTATTAATAGATGGCGTCTATTATTCCTCGATCAGTAAACATTTCACAGATCTAAATCGTATGTCGCCTCCGTAATAAAATACACGGCCAGAACGCAACTATTATGTATGATGCTGATGTGTTACAAGAGGCTTTGATTTGGTGCTAATGTTAGCAACAATGTATATCTCAGCGGCAGTGAGGATTTATTTAGTCAAGAGAGCGAAAAGTGAATTCAAAACCTTCGGAAAGGGACAGAATGAAGTGATAAATGTTCGTACTGTATGGGTTAATGTCAAAATTTCTTATTCAGAGAAGCACAGCGTTACGAAAACCTTTTGTACGATTATTTTTCGATACTTGTCCATGTCAAAATGATTAATATAACTCAAGATTATGACATCATATTCCAATTGAATGCTTGTCTTGTGTTCAAACGTAAGGACTATTAATTTTTCTTTCACGTTCCAATTCAAGAATAAAAAACAACAACCTCTGATGATGCGTGAGTAATAATAATGTCTCTCTCTCTCTCTCTCTCTCTCTCTCTCTCTCTCTCTCTCTCTCTCTCTCTCCATCTGTCTGATACTACACAACAGAAATTATTTAACAGCTTTTCTCACGGCTGAAATTTCTCTCTTAATATTACAGTCAAACTTCGGTACAGACTGCCTCCGTGGTCTGTTGGTCAGCATGCTGGCTTCCAGCTCAGGAGATTCCGGGTTCGATTCCCGGGCTCGGCTCTCGGTGAATTTTTTTTTGAAGAAGAGGAATTCCCTGGGTGTCTACTGGGTGTTCATTTCAAAGTGTGTCATGACGTCACTGTTATTGAGTCACCGATTTGAAGCGAGTTTCACCTTATAAGTCAGAGAAGTTGCCTATTATTCAAGGCGTTCAATCTGAACTTGAGAACGTGTACGGTATAACTTGAACGTCGCAGCAACAGATGGCGGTCTGTACGGTCTGTGTGCTACCATAACCTCTTTCGAACTGTGTTTTGCGCCGGCAAGTCGTACGCAGGGTATTTGTTATCATCGGTTGCGTACGGTAACATTCCACAACACAAATCAAATGCTCCGTGTCCATGTTGACCGTCGAAGTTAATGTCAACAAATACGTAAGTAATCGTCTTAACCCTCTCCCCATATCCCGATAATACGTGTTTCCAAACAGTTCACATTCCTGCCACTACTGGCGTTACCGTACGAATCGGTACGTACTCTTCAGAATGAACGCCGTACTTGCTAGGCAACTTCTCTCGCTCTTAGGTGATACGCCTCTGCGGAAGTGTAGGAAGATTGGATTCTCTAGGCTCATCGGCTAGCCACATGACGGCATACAGCGAGCCATGACACACTTTGAACTGAACACCCAGTAGAGTCTGGAAATTTGTATGAATGTGAGTGTGATTGTGAGTGTGCCGGGTTAATATTAATTAACCAATCATCACAAATATAAAAATACATCAGGACCGTCGCTGGGCTGTAACCTGAACACACGTTTCAGCGTCACATTGTTGACAAGTAACTCCATCTGTTAGCACAACCATAAAGCATCTAATAGATGCTATAGAGTTACCAACAATAACGAAAAAAAAAATCGGTACAAAAAAATCTGAGAGTGAAATTATTTTTGTTAAATTAAACAAAAACAACATAATAATAAAACATTCAAGTCGTGCAATATAATAGTGAATATTGAAGGTGTAGATGCACCAATGGAATATTCTTTCGCTGCATCGGTCTTCTTCTAACATTTTCCCACTACTATTAAATTGTTCATTTTTCTTTAAGGGGTTAGGTACAGCTTACAGCAGTAAATTTTTTGGAAATATTCAACATTTTTTTCCTCCATTACTGTATCTTCTACAATAATGAAAATTGGTATGTGTAAAACGCTGTCCTTCTTCTATGTGTAAAAAATATTTTTACGATTAAAAAAAAGTTATTTATATATATATTTTTTTTCAAAATTCAAAATGATGGCAGCTCGCTGTGCAGTGATGAAGTGTTTCCCTCATAGCTCATAAACTTTTCATTTTTTTCATGTTCTCTTTCTTCTGTGTTATTGCTGAAACTCATGTTTACAATATCATGTTCTTTCAACTACATTCCTTAATACATTTTCTTTTTATTTTGTGTTAGAAGAAGATACTGATATTTGACCATTTTTTAAATGAATTAATGTTTTATCATACAATCTATCAAAGGTAGAGAAGTGATTTTCAATTATATTGCAGATATGACATGCATAAATATACACAAAACATTTCATCACAGAATGTTGGATAGTTTTTGAATTATGAGGAAAACGCTTCATCACTGCACAGTGAACTGCCGCCATTTTGATTTTTGAAAAAAAAAATGATTTTCTTTAAATCGTAAAAATATTTTTTTTTCATATAGCAGAAGGACAGTATTTTACACATACTAATTTTCATTATTGTACAAGATACAGTAATGGAGGAAAAAAATGTTGAATATTTTTCAAAATTTTATTGCTGTAAGCTGTATCTAATCTCTTAACTGGTCACATGGAATACTTCTAAGTATTTCAACCCAAGTAGGCCTTTTACGCACCCATGATGGAATGAGTTACGTGCCGACCCTGCTGCCAGGCTAAGCCGGTCGCCATACGTCAGTTGGTCAACCGTACCTCACAGATGTACATGTCATATCCTCGTCAGAAAAAGAAGAAACCGAGGGTCTCCAGTGACTGACAGATCTATGAGTCGTATAGTATTAACAGTTCGTCGATAATAATAGTAGTAGTAATAATAATAATAATAATAATAATAATAATAATAATAATAATAATAATTGAATATAAAAGTTGAGACAGGATTCAAAAAATCACCTACCTCATTGCACAATCCAGTAAGCATTTACAATGGCTTTGCTTCTAGTAATAATGGCTTTTATATGTACTTATTATACATAAGTGCTACATTAACCCGACTGACGTAATGAAGACGCTGCGATGTATGAAATCTAAAGCCCAAGGTGTAGACAATATAAATATCACTCTCCTGTATAAAATAATAGATGTGATTCTGCCGGCCGTCACCCATATATTCAATGCATCTATTATGACTGGGTCCTACCCCTCACTCTGGAAAATGGCATTAGTGAAACCTTTACCTAAATCTAACACACCTTCTACAGTAAACCAATACAGACCGATATCAATTCTTCCCACTCTTTCAAAAGCATTAGAACATATTGTACACGGACAACTTACGAACTATCTCGACGAACACAAACTCCTCGATGACTATCAATCGGGTTTTAGGCATGGACACAGCACTACTACAGCCCTACTTAAAGTGACCGAGGACATCCGTGAAGCTATGGATAGGGGTGAAGTAACGGCACTAACTCTTCTCGATTTCAGCAATGCCTTTGGTTCTGTTGATATCGACTTGCTTCTTGCAAAGATGAAAACTTTGCACCTATCAGACAATACCTTGAGCTGGATGGACTCCTACCTACGGGACCGCCAACAGTGTGTTTCACTTGATAATCAATTCTCCCAATGGCGATACACAAAGGCGGGAGTGCCGCAGGGCTCCGTATTAGGACCACTACTTTTCTCTATCTACATTAATGACGTATCAAAGAACTTACAGTATTGCCGATATCACCTCTATGCCGACGACCTACAACTTTACATACATTCCAGACCCAATACGATCAATGAATCGATTGACAAGTTAAATTGTGACCTAGCCACTGTCTCCACTTGGGCGGCCAATTTCGGACTCGCACTTAACCCAAGTAAGACTCAAGCCATAATTATTGGACATAAGCGTGTAGTTAACTCCCTTAATAACAGTAATCTTTCAGTTGTTACCCTTAACAACACGCTAATCCCTTATTCATCTGTCGTAAAAAATCTTGGCTTCTTTTTTGATAATAATCTAAGTTGGAATTTTCAAGTTAAAGAAACGATAAAGAAAATCTGTTCCTCCTTTCACTCTTTGAGTCGCTTGAGAAACTTCTTGCCCCAGCAACTAAAACTTACCCTAGTACAAACCCTAGTAATGCCGCACTTCGATTATTGTGACGTTTTGTTAAGTGATCTAAGTTCTGAACTGTCAGTCAAGTTACAGCGAGCTCAGAATATGTGCATCAGATACGTGTGCAACATCCGACGATATGATCACATATCACCGTCCTTCGCAAGTCTCTCGTGGCTCCGACTTAAAGAACGCAGAACTTTACACTCTTTGTCTTTACTCTTTCGAATTCTGCACACCTCAACACCAAATTACCTTTCGTCTCGTTTCTCTTATCTATACTCTAACCACGACGTAAATACCAGATCACTTATCTGTGGCACGCTAAATATACCTCTTCATAGAACATCTTGTTATTCCTCATCTTTTACAATATCCACCTCGCGTCAATGGAATTCCTTGTCACAAAGTATTAGGGGCTGCAAGACAACAAACACCTTTAAGAACAGCTTAAAAGATAACCTTATTAGCATTTCACTCCAATCATACTGATTTAAAATATTACTGACTACACTGTTGCTTTTTTTCTTTAGACATCATCCTGATTGTGCTGCATTTTCAAAATTGTCTCATAATAATCTCTTTCTATTATCTAATATAATTTGAAATATATTAACATTCTATGTATTTTAGTTTAATTCTGCTACCCAGTTTATTTCAGTGTTTAATTAATAGTTCATAGTATTTTGTTGCTTAATTCGTAAATAACTCTTGTATACATGTAACTCTCATCTAAATCAAATTGTTGAATTCTTTGTAAGTTCATGCATATGTATATACACTTTTTGCTGGTTGTGTGGAAGAGAAGGCCTTACGGCCTTAACTCTGCCAGCTAAAATAAATCATTATCATTATTATTATTATTATTATTATTATTATTATTATTATTATAAGTATATAATACTTACTTACTAGCTTTTAAGGAACCCGGAGGTTCATTGCCGCCATCACACAAGCCCGCCATTGGTCCCTATCCTGAGCAAGATTAATCCACTCTCTATCATCTTAAACGACTTCCCTCAAATCTATTTTAATATCTTCCCATCGACGTCTCGGCCTCCCTAAACGTTTTTTTCCCACCGGCCTCCCAACTAACACTCTAAATGCATTTCTGGATTCGCCCATACGTGCTACATGTCCTGCCCATCTCAAACGTCTGGATTTCATGTTCCTAATTATGTCAGGTGAAGAATACAATGCGTGCAGTTTTGTGTTGTGTAACTTTCTCCATTCTTCTGTAACTTCATCCCTCTTAGCCCCAAATATTTTCCTAAGCACCTTATTCTCAAACACCCTTAACCTATGTTGCTCTCTCAAAGCAAGAGTCCTAGTTTCACAACCATAAAGAACAACCGGTAATATAACTGTTTTATAAATTCTAACCTTCATATTTTTTGACAACAGACTGGATGATAAAAGCTTCTCAACCGAATAATAACAGGCAATTCCATATTTATTCTGTGTTTAATTTTGCTCCCGAGTATAATAATAATAATAATAATAATAATAATAATAATAATAATAATAATAATAATAATCAACGACGAAAGATTCGACACTTATTTCCACATAATGGCGTCCTGGAAGCTACAGCGTGATTGTCTCAATCTGGACTTAAAATCAGGTTTCTCAAATCCATGGTCTGCCACTGTAGTAAGAGCCATCATCGCTTCCTGAGGAGCTAGACATCTGATTGCTTCCTCCAGCCCTGTTCAAGGTCCTCTGTAACATCTGTCATGTCTGGTCAAGCCGGGAGACATCTGGTGCGAATCTCGGTAAGCGGGTCATCGGACGTATCGATCGGTCTGGCGTCCCAGTGACGTCACGACGCCCGGTCAAAATGGCGATGTTGTGGCTGTTGCTAGCGGCCCTTGTGGTCGCCTGTAAGGGTCGTCCTGGGACACACGTCCAAGACCTCGGCGAGGAGTTCTACTCGGAGGTGAGGGACCTCCTCAGCAGGCACGCGGCCCACCAGGTGAGCACCAAGGTGAGCCAAATATGAGGAGACCAACCGCACTCTATGCGAGCTGGTTTTCCATGTGTGTGAGTGTGTCAATGTATCTGTCTCTTTTATGAATTCCAATAGCTACATGTGAATTGACTTTGACCAAATTTGATGTGTACTTCATATCCATTAAAGGACCCTTGATTTTACAAGGTCGGTTTCTCAAATTCAAATACTCGGACTTAAATTAATGTTTAATTCGACATAGAACGTCTTAGAAAAAGATTAAATGTATTTTCTTGGCCTTGTAATAACTGAAATTTTATGGGATTAGCTTCATGAGAAACTTATTATATAATTGTTATTTCTGAAATGTAAGCGCCCACTAGCCGCCACTATTTACCGAATTATTTAACTTCAAAATACTGCTGATTTTTGTCTACTAAATTAACTTCACAGTTGTAGCAGTTTATCTTCCACTGAGTTCTAGTCTTACCCTTCATTTTACGTACAGTAGCCTAATTCTTTTATCTCTTAGTTATCAGTATCCTAGCAACGACTTAACACTGGCTCTTTATTTCATACGTGATTCAGTATTATGGCAATTCTGTATTCCAGCATCAAGTTAATTTTGCTTTTAACTGTTAAGGGGTTAGGTACAGCTTACAGCAGTAAAATTTTTGGGAATATTCAACATTTTTTCCTCCATTACAATAATGAAAATTGGTATGTGTAAAACACTGTCCTTCTGGTATATGAAAAGAAAAAAAATTACGATTAAAAAAATTATATATATATATATATATATATATATATATATATATTTCAAAATTCATAATGGTGGTAGTTCACTGTGTAGTGATGAAGCGTTTCCCTCATACAGTAACTCATAAACTTGTTAACTTTTTCATGTTCTCTCTCTTTTATTTTATTGCTGAAACTCACGTTTACAATATCATGCTCTTTCAACTACATTCCTTAATAAATAATATACATTATTTTATTTTGTGTTAGAAGAAAATACTGATAGCCTATTTTGACCTTTTTCAAATAATATACATTATTTTATTTTGTGTTAGAAGAAAATACTGATAGCCTATTTTGACCTTTTTCAAATGAATTTATTTTTTATCATACAATCTATCAAAGACAGAAAAATGATCTTGCTTCGTATTGTAGATATGACATGCATAAATACACATAAAAAATTTCATCACAGAATGTTGGATAGTTTTTGAGTTATGTGGGAAACGCTTTATCACTGCACAGTGAACTGAATTTCGAAAAAAAAAAAAAAAAAAAAAAAAAAATGTAAATAATTTTTTGAATCGTAAAAATATTTTTTTATATAGGCCTAGCAGAAGGACAGTGTTTCACACATACTAATTTTTATTATTCTACAAGATACATTAGTGGAGGAAAAAATGTTGAATTTTTCCAAAATTTTACTGCTGTAAACTGTACCTAACCCCTTATTTCTAACTAGTTAGTTTTTCTTAATGTGTTCACCTAAGACACTACTATAGTATTTCTGCCAGCCTTAATGTTATTCAGATCCGTTGTTATCCTGTAACATATTACTCTAACTCAATGTACGTACAAAAAACATTCAGAGGTAATGCTAGCAATAAATTATTTTCTTTTAGGCCTAATATACGTCGATAATTTAGATTTAACGTCATTTGTTACCTAGCAATAAGTGTTAAGTTACTTTCTCTTAACGTCCGAATAATTCACTCTCAATTGTTCCGTATCCTAGCAACAAGTTACTGCCTCTTGCTGTACACTAGTAAAACAAAGTTAACGATACTCTACAACCGAGGAATCATAGTTACTCCGTAACCTAGCAGTAAGTTACTTTCTCTCTATGTATCATATCAACAAGTTACTGCCTCTTAATATACTGTACACGAATTATTCACAGTTATTGCAATTATTCCGTATCGTAGCAAACAGCATACTCTCGCTCTATCTCTTCTTTAATTCATAATTACTGCGATTCTGTATCCTAGCAACAACTCATAGTAGACTTATTTCAAGCAGAGATACAGGAGTGTTCATCTATACTAATAATAAATCTGTAGCCGAAATTTTTCTGGTAATTTTCGATTTTCCAAAAATAATTGATCCTAACATATATAATTAACCACCCTGAAACCGAAAATCGCATTTTTGAAATTTTTGTTTGTATGTCTGTCTGTATGTTTGTTACCTTTTCACGTGATAATGGCTGAACCGATTTATATGAAAATTGGAATATAAATTAAGTTCGTTGTAACTTAGATTTTAGGCTATATGGCATTCAAAATACTTTATTTAAAAGGGGGATTATAAGGGGGCCTGAATTAAATAAATCGAAATATCTCGTTTATTATTGATTTGTGTGAAAAATGTTACATAACAAACGTTTCTTTAAAATGATTTCCGATAAGTTTTATTCTTTAGAAAATTTTGATAGGACTGATATTTAATGAGATAAATGAGTTTTAAAATTAAAATAACGCCATCTAAGACGGTGCAATGAAGTAACAAATGACTTCGTCTATAAGGGGCCTTGGACAACAACAATCGAAAGCTATTAAACTATTCCTATGCACAGAAAATTTGATAGGCTTTTTTGTACATTCGTTTTCTGTATTTCTTAAAATAATATTTATGTACACACTCATTTTAATCTCAGAGAATTAATGAACAACGAGAGTGTATTGATTTAGTATGCAGTAATAGTACGTTAGCTTAGCAATCCATTATTTTATAATTCAAATTTTAACTATGCTCAATTGAATCGTGTTAAAATACATAAAATAGACTATATGTGCAATAAATGCAATGCAAAAAAAAAAAATTGGGTAATGAGCCAAGAAGATTATGTTGCGCTGTTGTAAAGGTTGTTGCTTCTGAGATTCAAGAGCCCCCACAACTAATTAAAAACTTTCTTATCGGAGTACATCCGTTATGAACGCACTTTTTATATAATATAATATAATATAATATAATATAATATAATATAATATAATATAATATAATATAATATAATATAATATAATATAATATAATATAATATAATATAATATAATAATAAATATGTAGCCGAAAATTTTCTGGTAATTTTCCCTTTCCCAAAAATAATTGGTGTTAACATGTATAATTATTCATCCTGAGACCGAAAATCGCTTTTTTGAAATTTTTGTTTGTATGTCTGTCTGTCTGGATGTTTGTTACCTTTTCACGCGATAATGGCTGAACGGATTTCGATGAAAATTGAAATATAAGTTAAGTTCGTTGTAATTTAGATTTTAGGCTATATGGCATTCAAAATACTTCATTTAACGGGGCCTGAATTAAATCGAAATATCTCGCTTATTATTATTTTTTTTTTGTGAAAAATGTTACATAACAAAAGTTTCTTTAAAAATAATTTCCGATAAGTTTTATTCTATGCAAAATTTGATAGGTCTGATAGACTTTTAAAATAATACTACAATACGTTTTCACCGCCGCCTCAGATTGTAGCGTTGTTGTTCCTGCAGTAATTCCCATGTGCAAAATATACAATTTTTGAGTAGGAAGAAAAAACACATTTATTCATTCCATGGCAATGGTACATAGGAGATCGTGAATTCTTATATTTTCGAAAGAAAGAAATATAATTACATATCACTGTTTATGCTGTATCACTATTTAAGTTATTTCAAGGTTTCAGGACCATAGTGGGCCAAGCGCCATTTATTGAAGACGTAGAAAACAAGGGTTAAAATTAAGTTATTATCATAATTCAATGGAACCATATAGCAAGTAATATAAAGTATACACAATAAAACTAAATGATATGTCAATCTTCATTAAACTATAGTTGCGTGTAATAACAAATAAGAAACATGTTAAAGGAATTGTCATTGCACCAAATGAGTGTCTCTGGACCAAATAGCAATTTAATTATTTAAATACAGTTTCAATTAAGTAACATATTAAACGATTTATCCTTCTATCAAACACGAATGTTCCCTGGATCAAACGTCCTATTTTAATTATGTAATTACTTTATATTTATTTCTAACGGGTGCAGCGGAGCGCACGGGTACGGCTAGTTATTAATAAATTAATAAATTCATGGCAAAGAAACTGAAATTAGATTCGGCATGACCTGTGAGATGTATGGTAAATTAAATAGCTCTGAATCAGATTTTTCTTCTCAGAGTACATGAGGTTTTCATATTATCTGCCAGGTTAAATAAAGCCATTATTATTATTATTATTATTATTATTATTATTATTATTATTATTACTCCATTACCACCTCATCATCTGATATATTATTAAGAGCTTCTCTAATCAAACAGTGTTAAATAAGGAAAATATATCAATTAATTCTGAAGATACAAAGGTACTACACACAAAAACGAATACATCAATTTCTATGTTGGTTTTGATTACAATATTTCCAATAACATGACATGGCCTTACAGCTATGAGAATAAACACGACGTTCTTCTCTTGCTATCTGTAATGAATTTCTGGCGCCTTTCTTACAGCATTCAGTAACAGTAAACTTACAGTACAACACAATTCCACCTGTTCTGTCATTGCTTCCGATAAAATGTTTACCATGTTCATCACTTACAGCACCACAGTTACTAATGAAATCTACCAAGTCATCGGTATTTCATATAATAAGCTCACTATATCTTTTGAATAATTGTCCAAAACAATTGAATATACAATTTACAGTCACAATCACTATATTTTTCATATTATTTCACTGCAGAAATCTTAAATCTGATCATGGAGTGGAGTGGTAGAGTGGTAGAGGGGAAGAGAAGGCCTGATGGCCTTATCTCTACCAAGTTAGGTAGATAGATAGATAGATAGATAGATAGATAGATAGATAGATAGATAGATAGATAGATAGATAGATAGATAGATAGATAGATGGATGGATGGATGGATGGATGGATGGATGGATGGATGGATGGATGGATGGATGGATGGATGGATGGATGGATGGATGGATGGATGGATGGATGGATGGATGGATGGATGGATGGATGGATGGATGGATGGATGGATGGATGGATGGATGGATGGATGGATGGATGGATGGATGGATGGATGGATGGATGGATGGATGGATGGATGGATGGATGGATGGATGGATGGATGGATGGATGGATGGATGGATAGATAGATAGATAGATAGATAGATAGATAGATAGATAGATAGATAGATAGATAGATAGATAGATAGATAGATAGATAGATAGATAGATAGATAGATAGATAGATAGATAGATAGATAGATAGATAGATAGATAGATAGATAGATAGATAGATAGATAGATAGATAGATAGATAGATAGATAGATAGATAGATAGATAGATATCTTTGTTCTGAGGCACTGAACGTGTAGCAGTTTTTATTCTTCGTTATATTTTGGTCATAGTAGATCTCAGTTCCGCTATTCGCGTGATATATAAAAAAGATAATCCGATAATACGAGATTTCATTATAAGTCTCATGTTCAATACTGTTCTCAATCAGTTGGTCCAGCTGCAGAGGAATGATTGTCGAAATGATATCCATACAATGTCTCTGACCGAACACCGCCCTCTAAATTCTATCTGCATGCAGGAAAGAACTCCCCGCCGTCCACAGGAAGTACCGGATTGGCCTCGACCCCTACCACACTTGGGTCAGGTGACTGGGGTGGCTGTCAACACCAGAGGACAGCCCGTTATCTTCCACAGAGGACCAAGAGTCTGGGATGCAAGGTACAGATCCAGTATCACGTTTCGTATTTCATTTTTTATTACATTCATATTTTGTTTTCATCTTGGAAATATTTC
Organism: Periplaneta americana; assembly: GCF_040183065.1. Classification (NCBI taxonomy): domain Eukaryota; kingdom Metazoa; phylum Arthropoda; class Insecta; order Blattodea; family Blattidae; genus Periplaneta; species Periplaneta americana. The sequence continues at coordinate 10,008,312 of NC_091130.1, read as the reverse complement.
ACTTAAAATATTCTAAACATTAGTGATATTCTGTAAGGTAACGCGCATAATTGACGGATGCGATCCCAAAATGCGTTAAATCCATTTCTAGGAAAGGACTGGGCTATTTTTTTTTTATCCACCGGTCTCCGGATTGAACGAGTTTCCAAATGACATGCACAATAATACAAACTTTTAGACAAGGATTGGCGTTCTCTTGAAAAAAAAAACCAAGCTTTAGTACATTATGCAACGAGCCTATAATGGTAGTAATTAAGACGCGAGTATGTTTGTTTATGAAACGAGCGCAAGCGAGTTTCATAATTTTCATACGAGCGTCTTAATTACCATTATAGGCAAGTTTCATACGACTTTTTATGCTCGACCATATTTCTAACTTGAAATTATTCATAAGTATTCATGTTATGGTTATGTGAGGACCGGAACTGACCTGAATTGTGAGATGTGCGCAGACGCGAAAGTATTGATTTTTTCCGAGGCACGAATGTCATTGACCTTGATATAATCTAGAGAATAACATGAAGATTAGTCTTGATATCACCTGGAAATTGATTTAGAATTGAAAAACGAGATGACAAATTGAATTTATTTGAATATTATTTACAATTAACGCTAATTATTATAGTAACAGAACATAACCTTCTGCGACAGTATTGGATTTCCAGCCTCCGTGACTTTTCGCTAATTCCCTTTCGATTGCATATCCGAGAATAATCGATACTTGCGGTTTTATAATGGTACAATGGTGATTTCTCATTGGCTGAACAACTGAATTATAATGAATAGGTGTACTTTAATGAGGTGCATTAAAGGGCTACTACCAGGTGTATAATTATTACATTTCGGCATGGTCGAGCATAAAAAATATAATGATAGAGGTCTCAAACATAATCATATACAAGGTGAGTAAAAAGTATAGCAAAATGCGTGTAATTTTCTTATTTCTAATTTCATGAAGAAACTATTTACACAAAAGTTGTAGGGTATCAGAGAAGGAATATTTTTTAACATATTTTCAAATACTATGCTTATCATTTATAAATAATATGCCAATTAGTTTTATTTTATTGGCACCATGTACTTATTTGACAAGGTCCCAATATGCACAAAATAATATATATATTGCCATTTATAAACTATTGTTTTGTAAAAATTACTTCTTTTTATGACAATGTATGTGTATTGAACATAGGGAAATTTTACTGCTTCTGTACATCAATTTAAGAAGGCTTTGGATTAAACGCCTGCAAACAAAAGCTAATAGAAACAAGTGAATAAAACTAATAAAAACAATTGAATAACAATGGCTATTTTATTCAAATATCTTTATGAAAGTAATTAATCATGGCAAATCTTACAAAAAAAAAAAAACAAACAATGAATTGAAATACTAATAATGATCGGCTATGATGATATGAGGGGGACGCAAGATCACCTAACACTTGCTTACTACATTTGTCTCACGTTTGGGGAAAACCTCGGAAAAAAACACACCCAGGTAAATCAGCCTAATCGGGAATCGAACCCGCGCCCGAACGGAATTCCGGATCGGCAGGCGAGTGCCTTAGTTGACTGAGCTACGCCGGTGGCTTCAAATGGTACTAAAAATATAAGGTGCCATTTTAAAATGTTATTTATGACGTCACAACTCAAACATTTTTGTTTCGATCAAAATATTCTTTTTGTAAAAACAAGGTACGTGTCTGTTTTTTTTTGTATCAAATCCCCTCATTAAATTTTAGTTTCAATTTTTAAGATCTTTTTTAAGATTACAAAGATTTTATTGCAAGCAAAAATTACATACAATAACAAATATTTTACAATATTATTGTAATACTCGTATATGAATATTCTTCAAAATTCGAAATTGATTACCAATCTCATAGTAAAATAGCCTACATATTACAATTTATTGTATAAATACAATGTAACTGGGTCACACCTGAAAAAGCACTTGAAAATTACTTGTATATGCTACTTTTGAAACACCCTGTATATTTTATTACATTATACCGCGCAACTTGTTACCTTCCATTTACGCGTGTACACACTTTCAAGGCGGGTTTCGTCCTGATGTAGCAGTAGAAGTTTACGCAAGTGCGCACCACGTGTTGCAGCTGTTTCAACGCCAGCCACGACTTCCAGCACGTGGCGGAGGGCCCCATCGCGGTGTCCACGGTCCTGACGTTGGACCCCGGCACGGGCGCCGTGCTCAACGACTGGGGCAGCAACCTGTTCTACATGCCGCACGGCATCACGGTGGACGCCGCCGACAACACCTGGCTCACCGACGTGGCCCTGCACCAGGTGCTCAAGGTACACCTACCTCACACTCCAAGTGCCCAAGTGCTCAGAGAAGCTTCCCGTTAAGCACCTGTGTACACTGCTTTACCTCTAATGCAGTGCTGCGACCAAGGACTGTATTATATTAGACTAAATAAATAAATAAATAAACAAGTAAGTAAATAGGTAAATATATAAACAAACAAGTAAATAAATAAATAAACAAATAAATAAACAAGTAAATAAATAAATACATAAATAAACAAGTAAATAAATAAATAAACAAATAAATAAACAAGTAAATAAATAAATAAACAAGTAAATAAGATAATAAACAAGTAAATAAATAAACAAATAAATAAATAAATAAAGTAAATAAATAAACAAGTAAATTAATAAGTAAATAAATAAAGAAACAAGTAAATAAATGAGTAAATAAATAAACAAATAAATAAATAAAGTAAATAAATAAATAAACAAGTAAATAAATAAATAAACAAGTAAGTAAATAGGTAAATAAATAAATAAACAAGTAAATAAATAAATAAACAAGTAAATAAATAAACAAATAAATAAATAAAGTAAATAAATACATAAACAAGTAAATAAATAAATAAATAAACAAGTAAGTAAATAAACAAGTAAATAGGTAAATAAATAAATAAACAAGTAAATAGGTAAAGAAACAAGTAAATAAATGAGTAAATAAATAAACAAATAAATGAATAAAGTAAATAAATAAATAAACAAGTAAATAAATAAACAAGTAAATAGGTAAATAAATAAATAAACAAGTAAATAAATAAATAAACAAGTAAGTAAATAGGTAAATAAATAAATAAACAAATAAATAAATAAATAAACAAGTAAGTAAATAGGTAAATAAATAAATAAATAAACAAGTAAATAAATAAGTAAATAAATAAACAAATAAATAAATAAAGTAAATAAATAAATAAACAAATAAATAAATAGGTGAATAAATAAATAAACAAGTAAATAAATTAATAAATAAACAAGTGAGTAAATAGGTAAATAAATAAATAAACACTTAAACAAATAAATAAACAAGTAAGTAAATAGGTAAATAAATAAATAACAAAATTAAATAAATAAATAAATGAGTAAATATAAAATAAATAAATAAACAACTCGAATGAAAAGTGAATAAGTAAATAAAATAAATAAATAAATAAGTAAACAATTCAACAAGTAAATAAATAAAAAATTAATGGTTCATTTAACGACACTCTCAACTGCCGAGCTTATATCAGCGTCGCCGGTGTGCCGGAATTTTGTCCCGCAGAAGTTCTTTTGCATGCCAGTAAATCTACTGCCATGAGCCTGTCGCATTTAAGCACACTTGAATGCCATCGACCTGAGCCGGGATCGAACCTGCAACCTCGAGCACAGAAGGCCAGCGCTATACCAACTACGCTACCGAGGTCGACAGTAAATAAATACAAAAATAAATAAACAGATACTTAAGAATATAGATAGTCTATGTAAATAAATAAATAAATAAATAAATAAATAAATAAATAAATAAATAAACAAACAAGTAAATAGGCAATCAATAAGTTTCCGGACTGCCCTGAATGTAGGCCGTACACAGTACATAGGAAACGGAGAAGATATCTAGAACCAAGGAAACACCTGGAATCTATAGTATATGCATTACTTGAAAGGCAGAGAAGAAGGCTAGCCATAAGGCGTATATGGAGAGATTCCAAGAAAAAATCTCAATAGGTCCTTGACATGTTTACACAAAATCACGTGTAGAAGCTCAGTTCTTAAAGACAAAATGTTGCTCTTTGATAAAATAATGGTGAGTTGCAAGAAAACAAATCTATAAATAAGTTTTAGTCTTTCATTAGTTAGTGGACCATTATTATTAGTAGTAGTATTTATTTAGTAGTATTTATTTATTTAACCTGGTAGAGATAAGGCCGTCAGGCCTTCTCTGCCCCTCTACCAGGAGATTCCAACTACAATATCAACAATAAAATTACAATTAGTATTAAATTTACAATTACAATTACAAATAATATTACAATTAGTATTAAATTTACAATTACAATAAAATCAAAGTACGAAAAGATTACCTGAATAATTAAAGCTAGATAATTTATCATAGAGAAACAAAGAATATTTTATATTTACTGAATTACAAATTAAATCTAGAATAACAAAATTGTATAGTGATGAAATTACTGAATATTGAAATATTTTGTGATGGATTAAAGAAACTATTTACAAGTAATCAATTACTGACCAAGTGCCTAGTAAGTTTTCGTTTGAATTCAATTTTATTTCGACAGTCCCTGATGCTAGCAGGTAGCGAATTCCAGAGTCTTGGCAGGGCTATTGTGAAAGAAGATGAGTATGAGGAGGTGCGATGGGATGGTATTGTTAGTATTGTTTCATGACGAGAGCGTGTGTTGAGATTATGGTGGGAAGAAAGGTAAGTGAAGCGAGACGACAGGTACGAAGGAATAGAAGAGTTCAAGATTTCGAAGAGAAAGAGAAGTGAATGTAAATTTCTTTTCTTATCTAGTTTAAGCCAACCTATTGCTTCCAGGGGTGGGGTAATATGATCATATTTACGAACATTGCTTACAAAACGTACACACAAATTATGAGCACGTTGAAGTTTCATTTTGTTGTCGCTGGAGAGGTCTGTCATCGGATTCGCGAGTTGCAGATGGAACATTTAACGAACCATTAGTAATTGGAAGTTTAATATCGAATGTTTGAACTTCGCAGTGTGACAACGTGGCATCTCATGAATAAAAAGTGAACATCGATTTAAATGTAGCTGTTGTTTTGTCGTGTTTATTTGTTATAAATATCGTTATGGAGCACAAAAGAAGCAGAAGCAAGAATTTCAGCGAGAGGGACAGGTATCTGTTGATCGAAATAGTGAAAATATATATTAATACAGTGGAAAACAAAAAGACAGACGGTACCACCAATAAAGAAAAGACAGAATGTTGGGAGAAAATCAGTCTTTCAATGCACAACAAGACTGTCGCGAAATAGTCTGGCTAGGAAGAGTTTCTAGAAGGTCAATGAGATGACGAAATAGAATTTGTGGTATAGACAAAATAACTTAGTTACATGAAGAATTATGAAGTAATAAAATTATAAAATATATAATACTTTGCTAATAAATATTGTATACACGCCGAAGAGCACATACCTGAATGTGATGTAGATGACATCGTATAAGCAGATTAAAGACGATGCATAAATTGTATATAAAATGGCTACCTAGCGAAGAATTAAATATATAGAGGAGGTAAATCAGACCTCTAAGTTAGTGAATACTTTAGTGAATCATTAACACTACAGATGTTTCTTGCAACGCTCTTTAGAACTTAGTGCATCATTAGCGGCTAACGAACCAATAAATATTTCTTGCAACCCAGCATGACTTAACAAACACGGAAGCAATTATCTTCAGTAACGCGAGTTTGTATGTTTAACGGTACAATAAATATAAGTACAGTTTGGAAATATATTGATTGCACTTTATATTTTCTTCTTATGTCCGATAGAAACAAAAGCAGCACTCTTCTTTTCCACTTTGCAGTTCCGTCCCGGTGAATCTCGTCCCTCCCTAGAGCTGGGAGAGCGATTCCGGCCAGGGGCCGGAGTTCGACACCTGTGCCAACCGACATCGGTGGCAGTGTCGCGCTCTGGTGACATTTTCGTGGCTGATGGATACTGCAACTCGCGCGTGTTGCACCTCGACGACCACGGCCGGCTGCTGCGTGTCATTCCACGGCCGCCAGGTCAGTGGCGGCTCCTCCATAATAATCTGACTATGCCTTTTATGATGTGGGAACTTATTTGCATAACATCAGTATTACGATAACCAAACAACGACTGTTAAGTACTACTAAAATTGGATTTTATACGCTTAAGGCGAGTGGAAGGTTAAATTTTAATTTTTTCCTAATTGACGTACAATTTTCATTTTTTGTATGTAGAAATGTCATTACTGCAACAACTTAAATTCAGGATTAGTTATTGAAAAAAAAATAATAAAGCCCGAATTAAAAAAATATTAGAGTAATTCACAAAAATGTATACAGGGTGTTAAAAAATAACGTTTACAACGTTTCAGGGATGATGAAGGAGGTAAAAACAAACATATTTTGTAAGTGACAAAACACTGACAGATGCGCCATTTATTGTGTACGTAAGTGCTAGTGTAATCCGTAAGGAACGATTAGTTTTTTTTTAATTTCAGTTGGTTATTTATTTATTTTTAAACAGTGACAAATATAAATGATACTCGGGAGGAAATTAAACGCAGAATAAATATGGGAAATGCCTGTTATTATTCGGTTGAGAAGCTTTTATCATCCAGTCTGCTGTCAAAAAATCTGAAAGTTAGAATTTATAAAACAGTTATATTACCGGTTGTTCTTTATGGTTGTGAAACTTGGACTCTCACTTTGAGAGAGGAACATAGGTTAAGGGTGTTTGAGAATAAGTTGCTTAGGAAAATATTTGGGGCTAAGAGAGATGAAGTTACAGGAGAATGAAGAAAGTTACACAACACAGAACTGCACGCATTGTATTCTTCACCTGACATAATTAGGAACATTAAATCCAGACGTTTGAGATGGGCAGGGCATGTAGCACGTATGGACGAATCCAGAAATGCATATAGAGTGTTAGTTGGGAGGCCGGAGGGAAAAAGACCTTTAGGGAGGCCGAGACGTAGATGGGAAGATAATATTAAAATGGATTTGAGGGAGGTGGGGTATGATGGTAGAGAATGGATTAATCTTGCACAGGATAGGGACCGCTGGCGGGCTTATGTGAGGGCGGCAATGAACCTTCGGGTTCCTTAAAAGCCATTTGTAAGGAAGTAAGTAAGTAAGTTGGTTATTTAACGACGCTGTATCAACTACTAGGTTATTTAGTGTCAATGAGATTTGTGATAGCGAGATGATATTTGGTGAGATGAGGCCGAGGATTCGCCATAGATTACCTTGCATTCACATTACGATTGGGGAAAACCTCGGAAAAAACCCAACCAGATAATCAGCCCAAGCGGGGGTCGAACCCGCGCCCGAACGCAACTTCGGACCGGCAGGCAAGCGCCTTAACCGACTGAGCCACGCCGCGCCGGTGGCTATAAGGAACGAGACCAATTGTCGTTTTAGAAGTGGTGTTCAAACTGCCGTCCATTGAAGGCATTGCACAACTGGTACCTTCGTACTATGGAGTGTCTGCAACGCTAAAAAAGGCCAACATTGTTTCTAATAACATGTGTAATTTCAACAACGCGAGCAACAAAGTCTTCTGCCGTATCGATCGGTGTCTCATACACAAGACGTTTCATGTCTCCCCACAAAAAGAAATCCAATGGACTAAGTCCGGTGATCGAGTTGGCCACGGTACCGGTCCATCCCTGCCAATCCAACGATCGGGGAATGTAGCATTTAAGTGGTTCCTGACACGACGATCAAACTGTGGAGGGCCACCGTCATGCTAAAACCATATTCGTTCTCTGATGTTCAATGAGATATTTTCTAGAAGTTCTGGTAGGACGTCGCGTAGAAAAACAAAATAATTACCTCCACGAGAGTATTAATTGCGGCAAAACGGCGCATGTGCTAAAGTTTTGTTACTTAAAAAAAAATATTTGTTTTTATCTCCTCTATCATCCCTGAAGCGTTGTAAACATTATTTTAACACCCTGTATATTATATCAGCCATTAAAAAAAATTAATTAAAAATTTCTATGACAGTCTACTTCCTTAAAGCTCGGTCCAGACGCAACGACTTCCTTGACGTTTTACTTGCACATGCAAAACGTTGCAAGTAAGAAGGAATATCTGGACCGTCAAACTGTGCAGTTTTTAGAACTGAATGAAGTCTGAACACTAAACTATGTGGACGCATGCGCAGTTTTACTTGACGACATACTTGAGCGTCTGGAGCGGGCTTAAAATGTCTGTAGCACAATTCTGATATTGACTTTCAAATTTTACGATAAACAATTACATTTTAAGAGATAATTTTACAAAAATATGATTTATCTGTTATATAGAAAAGTTTCCTAATAGTCTAAAGAATATGTGTACCAAATATGATACGTGTAACATTAATAGTTCAGAAGATATATAACATTTTGTATGGAATAAAGCAAAAATTTGTAGTTACGGGAAATTGCTATCTAAGTAATTTGAAAACTTAGAAAATGACGTCACAGCAGCTGATAAATGCGTATTACATTTTATGTAGTGTATTTTTCCCATAACTTATCAAAGAATATGTCTGTGGCCGGGAGGAAAAAGGTCTTAAGTAAAAATTTTATACTTTTCAGAAAAGCAGTAGAAAGATTGAAATTGGGTCAATTATAGAGTTTTTTTAATTAAGAGATTTTTCCTGGATATTATTTGTTTATATTTCTTCTAAAATAGGTAATGCTGCTCATTTAACAATTTTCTTGATTATTTCCAAAAATAGCCGCACTTAAGCCCTTTTAAGATCAGAAGCCAAACTGAGAAGAAGGGACTATTAAACATAAGACCTTTTTCATGTCAAAATAAATGAGAAATGCAAATTATTAGGAATGCAAAATGGGTCTTAAACAATTATAGGACTGTTTACCTGGTTCTTAAAGTTTTAAAAGGAAAGGACATCAGTATGTGATAAAATGGCTAAAATACAAGTTAGACCTTTTTAATAGGAAAGCATGTAAAGAAACCATGTGATGGTTTGTAAGGAATAAAGTATTAAATATTCTTAAGTCCTTTATTCTGTGTGTGCTCGATTCAGAAAGTACTTAGGACATTTGGTAATGTTCTATAAATCCAGTCAGGATTCTTATTTGACTTTAACCGTTTTACCAGATTGTAGAGAATTGTTTCCGCTTTCAGAATATATAAAAATCGTATTTAAAAAAAATAGACTTAAGACCTTTTTCCTCCCGACCACAGATGTATGTATGTTGAGTCAACAGGCCGAAGACTCATAAGTTACATCAATGAAACATCACTCATTAGACAACTAAGGCAGGAGATAATAGGGTAAGGTGGCTAGTTTCTTTATCCCTGTCAAAGAGTGTTTAATTTTTTTTAAAATTTAAAGTTACCGGGAAATTGCAATTTAAGTTTTGTGCCATTTAAAAACCCTATACACCAGAGCTTCAAAAATGGCGTCATAGTGGCCACATATCTTTTGATTATCTACAGTGGAAGAGAAGGCCTTATGGCCTTAACTCTGCCAGCGAAAATAAAACATTATTATTAAAACATTAAACAGTATTATTAATTATTCCACAATGTACATCATAATAACCAATTTAAAGTTCAATTCATGTAATCGTGTTACAGAGTTCCTGTCACTGCAAGTTCCACACAGTCTGACCCTGATCGAGTCTCCGGATTTGCTGTGTATCGCGGATCGCGAGAATATGCGGGTCACGTGTCCGCATGCCGGCCTAGTGCCCTACACCAGCTCCCCACCCGTCACCATTCAGTCACCAGACCTGGGCCGCGTGTTCGGCGTGGCTGCATTAGGTAGGCGTAGCATACAGGAATGAAATCAATAAAACACGAGCCGACACTGACACGAGAATCAATACTGACACAGAAGCCGGCACTGCACTATATCGAAACGATCGTGACAGCCGACTAACAATGAAACATCGCTAACACAGGAGCTGATTCCGAAATGGGAGTAGATGTTATGAGTAGGGACTGGATTTTTATGTAATATCAAGGTGTGAAATATGTACATATTTATGTAAGAAAAATAAGCTGAATATGTACCAAAATATGTAAAATCATGAAAATATTTAATATCAATATCTGGCAGATATAGGATAGGTAAGACTCTCCAGTTGCGATTTCATAGAGCACCCGACTTTTTTACCGCACGCTTGACACATTACTATTTTTCCATTTGTCCAACGCTGCTTTCTGAGTGATTTTTACAATACAAGGTAGTTGTATGAGAAAGGTTGCTTTTTTTGTTCACTCATATTTACAGTGGACGGTATAGGGTGAGTGCCTCCATTACTTCCTGTAACTAAGGACGTTATGTTTCGTCCCGAAATTTATCCTTTCTTGGGTAGGTAAAAAGGATTTTTAAATCTATGTATTTCAAATTTTAAACTTCCCCAGCAGAAGTTTTTTTTTTCCTTTCAGAGAAGTAAAAATGAATAAAACCCCTAAATATCTAGATTATATGTAATACCAAGCCATAATATGTAATGTGGGGTAAATATGTAAAAATATGTAGTATCAAATTTTAATATATTAATGGTAATTACAAGATTCGCAAAGATTTGTTATTTATGTACGGTTAGGTTGAAAGGAATATAATATGCAATTACATAAAAATCCAGTCCCTAGTTATGAGAATAGACAAAGAAATGAGAGCCGACACTGACACAAGAGCCGACACTGATATAAGAGTCGACAGTGATACAAGAACCGATACGGGCACAAGAGTGGACACTGGTACAAGAACAGACAGTGGCACAAGATTCGACACTAACAAAACTGTCGATGAGTTACTATCTAAGCTAATGCAAGAGCCAATTCAGACATGAGATTTTACACTGTACAGATGAGGAGGCAAGACCTGACATGTCAACTGTGCGAGGGTGGAAAGAATGAGCTATCAGAAAGAGAGTTTGTTTCAGGATGGCTAATATTATACGATTCTACTGACACGGAAGTTCATCTCAGGCTAAAATCTATCTTTCCCCTCCAAATCATTGCTAATATAGCCACGGAACATGATAAGGTCATCTATTATGCACAGATATGAGAGTTTAAACCGACATAAGAGCCAATTTCGACACCATGGCAAACACTGACAAGATAAAATATCGACAATTACTCATTAATGACCAATATACATGATCATGAAATTAGAAATAGTGAACAAATTAATATTCCATATTGTAGATTAAACAAGAGCAAAACAAACTTTTTAATTATGGGGATGAAATTATATAATAAGCTCACAAGTCAATATTATAAATTACCAATCAATAGCTTCAAAACTAGATTTTACAATTGGTTATTAAATAATTCTTTTTATTCTGTTTCTGAGTTTTTCAACACAAATTTGTATGAAATTGTATTTTAATAAATAAGTTTAGTTGCAATTTAGTTACTTTTCTTTAATTTAAAAGTTTCAAATTATTTCATGTTTTCATTGTATTATTTAAATTTTACTGTTTCTTTTATTAGTGTTTTTAATGTATTTATATGTTTTTCAATGTATTCTGACGAAGCCTAAAACTGTATGTCTAATGGCCAAATAAATTGAATTGAATTGAAATGAATAATTGATAGTCAACACAGACAAGAGCCACCACTAAGCAGACTTTAACATGAGAGCCGACGCTGACACGATGCTCGAATCAGACATGACAGCCAACACCGACACAAGAGCCGATTCTGAAATAAGAATCAACTCTGACACAAGAGCCGACAGTTACATGAAAGTCGACACAGAGAAGAGCCGCCACTGAAATGAGAACAGAATTGGCATGGGAGCCAGCGCTGACACTATGGCCGACACAGACATGAGAGCCATGATGGAGAGCAGACATTAACACAAGTCGACACAAACAAGAGCCACCAATGAAATGATAGCAGGCTTTGATATGAGAGCCAACGCTGACATGATAGCAGTCATAGACATAAGAATAAACACTGATACAAGAGCCGACTCTGAGAGCTAACTTTGGCACAAGAGCACACACTTACATGAAAGTTGACATAGAGAAGAGCCGCCACTGAAATGAGAAGAGAATTGGCATGGAAGCCAGCGCTGACACTATGGCCGACACAGACATAAGAGCCAAGACCGAGAGCAGACACTAACACAAGTCGATACAAACAAGAGCCACCACTGAAATGATAGCAGTCTTTGATATAAGAGCCAACACTGACACGATAGCAGTCATAGACAAGAATAAACACTGATACAAGAGCCGACTCTGAAATGAGAGCTAACTCTGACACAAGAGGCGACACTTACATGAAAGTTGACATGGAGAAGAGCCGCCACTGAAATGAGAACAGAATTGGCATGGGAGCCAGCGCTGACACTATAGCCGACACAGACTTGGGAGCCATGATGGAGAGCAGACATTAACACAAGTCGACACAAACAATAGCCACCACTGAAATGATAGCAGGCTTTGATATGAGAGCCATCGCTGACACGATAGCAGTCATAGACATAAGAATCAACACTGATACAAGAGGCGACTCTGAAATGAGAACCAACTGTGACACAAGACATAGAGAAGAGCCGCCACTGAAATGAGAATAGAATTGGCATGGGAGCCAGCGCTGACACTATGGCCGACACAGACATGAGAGCCATGACCGAGAGCAGACACTAACTCAAGTCGACACAAACAAGAGCACCACTGAAATGATAGCAGGCTTTGATATGAGAGCCAACGCTGACACGATAGCAGTCATAGACATAAGAATAAACACTGATACAAGAGCAGACTCTGAAATGAGAACCAACTCTGACACAAGACATAGAGAAGAGCCGCCACTGAAATGAGAATAGAATTGGCATGGGAGCCAGCGCTGACACTATGGCCGACACAGACATGAGAGCCATGACCGAGAGCAGACACTAACGCAAGTCGACACAAACAAGAGCTACCACTGAAATGATAGCAGGCTTTGATATGAGTGCCAACGCTGACACGATAGCAGTAATAGACATAAGAATCAACACTGATACAAGAGCCGACTCTGAAATGAGAACCGACTCTGACACAAGAGGCGACACTTACATGAAAGTCGACATAGAGGAGAGCCGCCACTGAAATGAGAACAGAATTGGCATGGGAGCCAGCGCTGACACTATGGCCGACACAGACATGAGAGCCATGATGGAGAGCAGACATTAACACTAGTCGACACAAACAAGAGTCACCACTGAAATGATAGCAGGCTTTGATATGAGAGCCAACGCTGACACGATAGCAGTCATAGACAAGGATAAACACTGATACAAGAGGCGACTCTGAAATGAGAACCAACTGTGACACAAGACATAGAGAAGAGCCGCCACTGAAATGAGAATAGAATTGGCATGGGAGCCAGCGCTGACACTATGGCCGACACAGACATGAGAGCCATGACAGAGAGCAGACACTAACTCAAGTCGACACAAACAAGAGCCACCACTGAAATGATAGCAGGCTTTGATATGAGAGCCAACGCTGACACGATAGCAGTAATAGACATAAGAATCAACACTGATACAAGAGGCGACTCTGAAATGAGAACCAACTCTGACACAAGACATAGAGAAGAGCCGCCACTGAAATGAGAATAGAATTGGCATGGGAGCCAGCGCTGACACTATGGCCGACACAGACATGAGAGCCATGACAGAGAGCAGACACTAACTCAAGTCGACACAAACAAGAGCCACCACTGAAATGATAGCAGGCTTTGATATGAGAGCCAACGCTGACACGATAGCAGTCATAGACAAGAATAAACACTGATACAAGAGGCGACTCTGAAATGAGAACCAACTCTGACACAAGACATAGAGAAGAGCCGCCACTGAAATGAGAAGAGAATTGGCATGGGAGCCAGCGCTGACACTATGGCCGACACAGACATGAGAGCCATGATGGAGAGCAGACACTAACTCAAGTCGATACAAACAAGAGCCACCACTGAAATGATAGCAGGCTTTGATATGAAAATCAACGCTGACACGATAGTAGTCACAGACATAAGAATAAACAGTGATACAAGAGCCGACTCTAAAATGAGAGCTAACTCTGGCACAAAAGCAGACACAGATGCAATAATCGACACAGTCAAGAGCCGCCACTGAATTAAGAGCAGAATTTCACATGAGAGCAGACGTTGACAAAATGGTCAACATTGAAATGAGAGCCAACACCGATACAAGAGCCGATTCTGAAATGAGAGCAACATTAAAATAAGAGCCGGCTTCAATCTGACAGCCAAAACCGATACGAAAACAGACACTGAAATGAGACCAGAGTCAACTAAAGGTAGAAGTTGAAATTTATGTCGACACAAACACGGACTGATCCTGAATTACGAGCAATCACTGAATTAGGTTGCCAGGACATAGCCGAAAATCACATACTATACCTGTCTTTTGCAGGGGGTTTTGTGTATGCTGTGAATGGACCAACATCGCCACAGATTCCGGTGAGGGGGTTCACACTTGACCCACGACATGAAAGCGTTCTCGAGCGATGGGGTCCAGCTGCGGTAAGCATCAACCAAAAGCAATAATAGAAAGTTAATATAAGTTACAAGAGCGGTATGTTCACGTTTTCATGGTCGAGGAAAAGATTGAAAAAGCCAAACGTAATTGAGCTTTTTTAATTTCCGAGAACATGAAAACAAACATACCGCTCGTGTATCGTACATTATTTTGTGCGAAGATCGTTTATTACATACCTGAAAGACGAATTTCTAATTAGTTGCAATGAAATCTCCATGTTGGTTTCTGTTTAATGACGCCAACTTCGGAACACCAAAATATCTTTCTTGCTGTAAAATGTTTTCTGTGTTTACTATACTCCAGCAGGCCGTGATATACGTCTGTCTTTTTTTTCCCCCAGTCTATAAATGCGAACTTAAAACAAACGGTAAGGTTATGTAATGATTTATTTTTCATTTTAATATTTTAACAATATTATTTATATAACATATTGCAGTAATAACATCGGCATCTGGAATCTTGTTGATTTTTTCACGGCTTCCTTAATGTTACTTGCATTACAAATGCAGTAACTTTTGTGGTGTTGTAGAGTTTACTTAATTTTTGCAAATATTTAATAACAATAATTAACAGTGCAATTTAGGTGAAATTGCAGTGGTAAGTTTCCAATTTATAATTATTACTATGTTAAACGTCTCTAAAAATAATATGTTAAAAGCCTAAAGCAGTAAAATGAATGTCGCGCTTAAGCGGTAAGAAGAGGGAAATTGTTATGTGTGTTACGTTGGGAATACTGAATGTGGTATTTCACACTTACCGCGTATTGGTTCTGTGCGGAAAACAAGCAAATACGCACGATCTCGCACAATAGTAATATACGTTACAAGAGCGGTATGTTGACGTTTTCATGGTCGAGGAAAAGATTGAAAAAGCCAAACGTAATTGAGCTTTTTTAATTTCCGAGAACATGAAAACAAACATACCGCTCGTGTATCGTACATTATTTTGTGCGAAGATCGTTTATTACATACCTGAAAGACGAATTTCTAATTAGTTGCAATGAAATCTCCATGTTGGTTTCTGTTTAATGACGCCAACTTCGGAACACCAAAATATCTTTCTTGCTGTAAAATGTTTTCTGTGTTTACTATACTCCAGCAGGCCGTGATATACGTCTGTCTTTTTTTTCCCCCAGTCTATAAATGCGAACTTAAAACAAACGGTAAGGTTATGTAATGATTTATTTTTCATTTTAATATTTTAACAATATTATTTATATAACATATTGCAGTAATAACATCGGCATCTGGAATCTTGTTGATTTTTTCACGGCTTCCTTAATGTTACTTGCATTACAAATGCAGTAACTTTTGTGGTGTTGTAGAGTTTACTTAATTTTGCAAATATTTAATAACAATAATTAACATTGCAATTTAGGTGAAATTGCAGTGGTAAGTTTCCAATTTATAATTATTACTATGTTAAACGTCTCTAAAAATAATATGTTGAAAGCATAAAGCAGTAAAATGAATGTCGCGCTTAAGCGGTAAGAAGAGGGAAATTGTTATGTGTGTTACGTTGGGAATACTGAATGTGGTATTTCACACTTACCGCGTATTGGTTCTGTGCGGAAAACAAGCAAATACGCACGATCTCGCACAAAATATGTTTAATTATAAACAAAAATAGCACAATCATTGCAATCTATAGTTACCCTTGTGCTTCAGTGACAAAGTACTTATCTTTAAAGAATGTTCAAAATGAGCTCCTAGCGCATGACTAGACTTTCCTACTAAAAATATACAAGTTGGCAAAACTTCATTTCTCACACTAATTTATTAAACCGTGTCGGACTGTAAAGAAAACAACTATCGCAATGTTCATCTTTCATATGTTGTACAATATTATAGTATTGTGAATTTTGGTTATTTAATTTACCAACCAAGGTTTTTTTGTTCTATTAACATTAAAGCATATATTAACCTTTTATATTCTATAGGATACTTACTTACTTACAAATGGCTTTTAAGGAACCCGCAGGTTCATTGCCGCCCTCACATAAGCCCGCCATCGGTCTCTATCCTGAGCAAGATTAATCCAGTCTCTATCATCATATCCCACCTCCCTCAAATCAATTTTAATATTATCCTCCAATCTACGTCTCGGCCTCCCCAAAGGTCTTTTTCCCTCAGGCCTCCCAACTAACACTCCATATACATTTCTAGATTCGCCCATACGTGCTATATGCCCTGACCATCTCAAACGTCTGGATTTAATGTTCCTAATTATGTCAGGTGAAGAATACAATGCGTGCAGTTCTGTGTTGTGTAACTTTCTCCATTCTCCTGTAACTTCATCCCTCTTAGCCCCAAATATTTTCCTAAGAACCTTATTCTCAAACACCCTTAATCTTTGTTCCTCTTTCAAAGTGAGAGTCCAAGCTTCACAACCATACAGAACAACCGGTAATATAACTGTTTTATAAATTCTAACTTTCAGATTTTTTGACAACAGACTGGATGACAAATACTTCTCAACCGAATAATAACAGGCATTTCCCATATTTATTTTGTTTTTAATTTCCTTCCGAGTGTAATTTATATTTGTTACTGTTGCTCCAAGATATTTGACTTTTAACACCTTTTCGAAGGATAAATCTCCAATTTTATTTTTTGTCTGTGTTGGAATCCCCTCCTGAGCACGAGTCTTATTCATTCAGGAGTGGGCTACTTCATCTTACATTGTATTAACTTGTATTCATTTCAAACTTACTAGCAATAAAAAATAAATAAATAAGATCTCCTTTTCGCATCTATTCCCATATTGCTTCAAGTCGGTTTTTTAATCACAATTACAATGATGTGTTAAAATAGGGAACAAATTAGGAGCATCGGCTGAAAGGTCAAAGGAGCATGCGCACAATAAAACAGTTTACCAGAGATCCGTGACTTAGATATATTGTATTACAAGCAAAATATTTTGCTTAGTCTTGCCAAATAGTGTTGGACACACTTTTGCATTTTTCTCGCTATGTATGCACCAGTCCTATATGTAGATGAAATTATTGGGGATCATCAGTGTGGTTTTAGGCGTAATAGATCGACTATTGATAAGATTTTTTGTATTCGACAGATATTGGAGAAAAAATAGGAGTATAAGGGTACAATACATCAGCTATTCATAGATTTCAAAAAGGCGTATGACTCGGTTAAGAGAGAAGTTTCATATAATATTCTTATTGAATTTGATATTCCTAAGAAGCTTATTCCATTAATTAAAATGTGTCTTAGTGAAACTTACAGCAGAGTTCGTATAGGTCAGTTTCTATCTGATGCTTTTCCAATTCACTGTGGGCTAAAGCAGGGAGATGCACTATCATCTCTACTTTTTAACTTAGCTCTAGAATATGCCATTAGGAAAGTTCAGGATAACGGAGAGGGTTTGGAATTGAATGGGTTACATCAGCTTCTTGTCTATGCGGATGACGTGAATATGTTAGGATAAAATCCACAAACGATTAGGGAAAACGCGGAAATTCTAGTTGAAGCAAGTAAAACGATAGGGTTGGAAGTAAACCCCGAAAAGACTAAGTATATGATTATGTCTCATGACCAGAATATTGTACGAAATGGAACTATAAAAATAGGAGATTTATCTTTCGAAGAGGTGGAAAAATTAAAATATCTTGGAGCAACAGTAACAAATATAAATGACACTCGGGAGGAAATTAAACACAGAATAAATATGGGAAATGCGTGTTATTATTCGGTTGAGAAGCTTTTGTCATCTAGTCTTCTGTTAAAAAATCTGAAAGTTAGAATTTATAAAACAGCTATATTACCGGTTGTTCTGTATGGTTGTGAAACTTGGACTCTCACTTTGAGAGAGGAACAGAGATTAAGGGTGTTTGAGAATAAGGTTCTTAGGAAAATATTTGGGGCTAAGAGGGATGAAGTTACAGGAGAATGGAGAAAGTTACACAACACAGAACTGCACGCATTGTATTCTTCACCTGACATAATTAGGAACATTAAATCCAGACGTTTGAGATGGGTAGGGCATGTAGCACGTATGGGCGAATCCAGAAATGCATGTAGAGTGTTAGTTGGGAGGCCGGAGGGAAAAAGACCTTTGGGGAGGCCGAGACGTAGATGGGAAGATAATATTAAAATGGATCTGAGGGAGGTGGGATATGATGATAGAGACTGGATTAATCTTGCTCAGGATAGGAACCAATGGCGGGCTTATGTGAGGGCGGCTATGAACCTTCGGGTTCCTTAAAAGCCATTTGTAAGTAAGTAAGTAAGTTATATACTTTCCATAAAATCCCATAGATTTTGTTTCTGACTATGAGATTTGTATATCATAATTTTTTGTAATGTGAATTATATAATTAAAATACTCAATCCCCTTCTACACGAGCGTGCTTAATATAATCTACTAGTACTTCAGGTTCTTTGATTTTAATTTTGAAATACATGCTTGTATTTTTATTCTTACAGTTGTTGTAACCAATATAATTCGTAGGTTGAATTGTTGAAATTATACTTTTACTTCACAGCTGTACTTATAAATTCATTTCTTCTCTGGTTCACTACATTTCATCCTGCCACCTATCTTAAGAGCGTTTTTGTGATTTTTATTTTTCTCTGTTATTAAATCAGTTTAAAAAAAAAAGTGAAAACCCATTCTGTAAATCTAAAATCAATAATTCTATACATGTTTCAGGGATTCCGCAACCCGCATGGCATCGCCATCTGCCCCAATGGCACGAGTCTGTACGTCACAGAGATCGGGCCTAATAAGGTGTGGAAATTCTCTCTCGTGTAACCATGGCGACGGCCATCCCCGTCTCCATACTTCGTCATAACAACCTACCACCTTAGCAAGCAT
The DNA here is from genome assembly GCF_040183065.1 of Periplaneta americana. Classification (NCBI taxonomy): domain Eukaryota; kingdom Metazoa; phylum Arthropoda; class Insecta; order Blattodea; family Blattidae; genus Periplaneta; species Periplaneta americana. The sequence goes on along the minus strand of NC_091130.1, from coordinate 9,988,896 downwards.
GTATAAGGCTTAAATAACTTAAAGTCTCTGTTGTGACGTAATTTCCCTATATCTAAGAGAGAGAGAATCTTTAACTTAATGTACAATATCGAGCACAATACTATATTTACTCCATTTATATATGTATATATGTAGAAAATACTACTGGACGTAGGACTCTTAAGTCAGGGTTCGTCCCCGAACCGTTGGATATATTTTGACGTTTGATGGAGAACACAAAGAATAAGGGATTCGACAGAGTGGTACTTGAAAAGAAGAGTAATTCATGGATTTGTACTCACATTATCTTCCCAACTGGAGCCTCACACGTTGGAAGCCATAAAAACCCAATACCAAACTGTTTTGTACTGTGTGTACCAAATAAGGAAGAAGAAAGGCCACAAGCCTTCGTATTTGTGTCAACGTATCCACGTGGCCAATTCATTTACTAATGTACCACGACCTCTGTATACAAAGTCAAATATTTGTAAAATATTAATTAAAATATATTGTGACGTCTATACTATAAATATATTTATCTGCGTATTGACCTCTCTTATTCTTTTTTTTTTTTTAAGAATATTTCGATTTTAAGAGTACGAAATCCTGTGCCTACTTCCTATCCATTAACCATTTGTACTAAATGAGTTGCTTTCACTATATTCCAATGTATTTTACTTTCTTTTTTTTCTATTATGGTATTATTTTCATGTTGTTTAGTGTCGAATTTATTATTATTATTATTATTATTATTATTATTATTATTATTATTATTTTCTAATATGTTAGTATCCTGTTCTTTAACTTTTTGTTAAATTTTAACTGCTTCTGTACTTTGTGACCTGGTAGAGTGTAAGAGAAGGCCCTCTGGCCTTAACTCTACCAGTATAAATAAAGAATTACTATTATTATTATTATTATTATTATTATTATTATTATTATTATTATTATTATTATTATTATCCAGATATTTTAATCCCAACAGAAGACATCTAATCACGTCAACGTAAACATATTAAAGGCTGGTTCACAATCAACCGAAAACGACAACGAGAACGGAAATATTGTTAAAATACATGTATTTAAATGTGAGCATACATAATTAACGAGAAACTTGCCGGAGCCCGGAAACGGGAACGTGAAGGTTGGCCAAGTTTTAATACTTCTATTCGCTTCTCTTCACTTCGTCGTAATGTTCATGTTTCTGTTCCCATGCAATGCCACACTCCACACAAAGCACTTCACTAGTCTCTTCCTCAGTTCCTTGTCTATTAAAAGCTTCCTTTGCCATTGCTATCCTCCTTTTGACTTCCTGGCAGCAGCTCATGTTACTGCTTATAGTACACCCCAAGTATTTGAAGCTGTCCACTTGCTCTACTGCCTCATTTAGAATTCGCAAATAATGGTAAATAATTCCATGAAATATTTCATCAACAACACGTGAATCATGAGATTACTTTTTAGACTTAAAATAAAAAATATTTTAATGTAAGTATAATAATATTGCTATAGTATGTTGCTTATTATTATTATTATTATTATTATTATTATTATTATTATTATTATTATTATTATTATTATTATTTCATAAAACCCTACAAATTCCTAAATAGAAGATTTAAAATCCTAAAAACTCCTAAACCATGGGTTGAGAAAACCTAATTTTAGTTTTTTAAAACCTAAAAATTCGGGGCTTGGTTAGTCTATAATATGATGATTATAATATATTTTTCGTGTTGTAAAGTGATTGCAAAGTGATTCACGAGGATTTACCGTCCCTTACGAAGTTTATTTCCGAAGACATTCTGAGCAAAAACTGTCATATAAACATTTGTCCTAATCTCAATATTTTCAGAGTTACACTAATTTGAAGTTGTTAGTAAAATACCTTTATCTTGAGTTTTAAGGGTAAAAGAATATTACAGATAAAGAATGAACTATTCAGGAGTATCATTTCTTTAATTAGCTAGTATTCTGAAGCAAAAATGTGTTGTGAATTCCATAGTTGCTTCCTACAGAATTTTTTTTTCGACTTTTTAACTACAAAATTACATTTTCTCATGCTTTTATCACAACAATTGTTACAAATCACGCCACTCTTGTAAATTATTTAAGACTGTACATTAGGATGCATAATTAAACTGTAAAGAATCAAGTTCCTAAAGTCGTAAGATTTGTAACAAATTTTGTGATAAGTGCGTAAGAATGATGTAAATTTTAGTTAAAAATTGGAAAACAAAATCTGTAGAAAGCGACTGACACCACATTTTTAGCTTCAGAACACTAGCTAATTAAAGAAATGACACTTCTGAATAGTTCATTTTCTATTTGTAATATTTTTTTACCCCTAAAATTAAAGAAAAAGGATATTTTACTAACAACTCCAAATTAGTGTACCTCTGAAAATATTGAGATTAGGACAAATGTTTATATGACAGTTTTTGCTCAGAATGTCTTCGGAAATAAACTTCGTAAGGGACGGTAAATCCTCGTGAATCTCCCGGTATAGTAGGGTAACTTACTTACTTACTGGCTTTTAAGGAACCCTAAGGTTCATTGCCGCCCTCATATAAGCCCGCTATAGGTCCCTATCCTGAGCAAGATTAATCCAGTCTCTATCATCATATCCCACCTCCTTCAAATCCATTTTAATATTATCTTCCCATCTACGTCTCAGCCTCCCCAAAGGTCTTTTTCCCTCCGGCCTCCCAACTAACACTCTATATGAATTTCTGGATTCTCCCATACGTGCTACATGTCCTGCCCATCTCAAACGTCTGGATTTAATGTTCCTAATTATGTTAGGTGAAGAATACAATGCGTGCAGTTCTGCGTTGTGTAACTTTCTCCATTCTCTTGTAACTTCATCCCGCTTAGCCCCAAATATTTTCCTAAGCACCTTATTCACAAACACCCTTAATCTCTGTTCCTCTCTCAAAGTGAGAGTCCAAGTTTCAGAACCATACAGAAGAACCGGTAATATAACTGTTTTATAAATTCTAACTTTCAGATTTTTGGACACCAGACTACATGACAAAAGCTTCTCAACCGAATAATAACAGGCATTTCCCATATTTCTTCTGCGTTTAATTTCGTCCCGAGTATCATTTATATTTGTTACTGTTGCTCCAAGGTATTTGAATTTTTCCACCTCTTCGAAGGATATATCTCCAGTTTTTATATTTCGAATTCGTACAATATTCTGGTCACGAGACACAATCATACATTTTGTCTTTACGGGATTTACTGTACTACCAAATCTATCGCTTTACTTACTTCAAGTACAATTTCCGTGTTTTCCCTAATCGAAAATTTAAAAATATATACGTAACAAATAGAAATACGAATTTTTAGGCTCTAAAACCTTCAAAATAGATCTCAATGTGCAAAATAGGCATTTTCAGGTACAACAAAACCGCTTTCAACCGTTCCTATGCTATATAAAATGTGAAGATATTTAACTAGTTTTACTTTATCCCTAAAGAAAAGAAATAGTCATTTAACCTAAGATCCGAAGTCTTTATTATTAGCAATGCACTATTGCTAAAAGGTTTCATCCCACCTATTGTTTCCAAGAATTTATTGTGGAAGGTATAGCCTAGGATGAATTATACAGTTTTATCTTGAGCTCCGGCTAGAGCATAACACAACTAAGTAATAACAATAGTGAAAATAATCAGTAACAAGAGTAATAACAACGCATTGTCTGGGTGTGGACAACTTGCCTTGCGTAGGGTCTGAGAAAAAGCCTTCCCTCCCGCAGCCTCCCCTGCTGGACCGTGGAACCGGTTGCCGGGCGATGCGGTGTCACAAGGCGTTGCTAGGCGACGATCGTCACACCCCGGCCGAGCGTTAAGGGCGCCACGCCTTCAAAGCAATAACCGATATTTATTCTACATTCCGCTTGTAAATAAACCTGTTAACAACGTACCTAAAAACATGAAGACAGATGTCACAGGGAGTGGCAAAGATGGACGATCACACATAGCTTAATGCCTCGACACGTCATCGCATTTCAACATGCAAATTTAATAAACATATACATTTTTTTTTTCAGTCTAAAAGTATCAGCTGCTTGTCTATGCGGATGACGTCAATATTTTAGGAGAAAATCCACAAACTACTAGGCAAAACACGGGAATTTTACTTGAAGCAGGTAAAGAGATAGGTTTGGAAGTAAATCCCGAAAAGACAAAGTATATGATTATGTCTCGTGACCAGAATATTGTACGAAATGTAAATATAACAATTGGAAATTTATCCTTTGAAGAGGTGGAAAAATTCAAATACCTGGGAGCAACAGTAATAAATATAAATGACACTCGGGAGGAAATTAAACACAGAATAAATATGGGAAATGCCTGTTATTATTCGGTTGAGAAGCTTTTATCATCCAATTTGCTGTCGAAAAATCTAAAAGTTAGAATTTATAAAACGGTTATATTACCGGTTGTTCTTTATGGTTGTGAAACTTGGACTCTCACTTTGAGAGAGGAAAATAGGTTAAGGGTGTTTGAGAATAATGTGTTTAGGAAAATATTTGGGGCTAAGAGGGATGAAGTTACAGGAGAATGGAGAAAATTACACAACACAGATCTGCACGCATTGTATTCTTCACCTGACATAATTAGAAACATTAAATCCAGACGTTTGAGATGGGCAGAGCATGCAGCGCGTATGGGCGAATCCAGAAATACATATGGAGTGTTAATTGGGAAGCCGGAGGGAAAAGACCTTTGGGGAGGCTGAGACATAGATGGGAAAATAATATTAAAATGGATTTGAAGGAGGTGGGATATGATGGTAGAGACTGGATTAATCTTGCTCAGGATAGGGACCGATGGCCGGCTTATGTGAGGGCGGCAATGAACCTCCGTGTTCCTTAAAAGCCATAAGTAAGTAAGCAAGTTTCAGTATAAAAGTTGTATTTTATTAAAATATTACAAATATAAGCAATATCTAAACCTAAAGATAAAATTACACAACACAATAGAAAATGTATGGTTTAACCGTAAATGTGTGGAAACAAAATTATACTAAAATTATGACACTATCAAAATTAAAAATGAAAGGTACATAAAGGGAGAAGGCACTCAGAATCATAAAAAATTGAAGCTTTTGTTTTTAAGGAAAATAAATTTTCTGAACCTTCCTGATCAAGAATATATGTAGAGTTATAATGCTGAGATGTGTCTAACCAACAAAAAACAGTTTTAATTAAAGCGGGCGTTCGCCCACCAAACACGAACTTTAGGACTAGCCCTTTCCAGTTCATATTGTAATTTTATTTTAACACAACAATGTAATTTTATTATCTCAACAATAACTCTTCACTTTATACAATTTAATTCTGCTCCCGTAAACAATGGGATTTGCTCTCCACACAGTAACACAGTATCGTCGACCGGGTATACTTTAACACAAGGCAGGTAACTTTACACATTCCTGTAAAAAATGTTTAGATGGCAGCACATTACAGACAATGTTAGCAACTCCGTGGAACTGATTCTGTGTGACAACAGCACATGTGTGTAGTAACCTGAAGTGTGTGCCATTATTAAAGCCGTTATACACCATTGTTGCTGGTCAATTTCACGACGCAAGTAATTTTACTCTTTTTTCTATGTGAAAAACTTTGTGTTGTACTGAACAGTTCAGTTCATAATTCAATTGTGACTAGTATTGTATGAAATTATGAAGCTTTCGGACGCGGGAAATGACTGCCTGACCAGTTTTTCGTTACATGTGCTACCCTGCGAGAGGGAAAACAAGAATGATAACCTAATATACCTCTGAACGGGGCAAATTTACACAGATGTGAAGTGTTTATGGACACTAATTAAAAATAAAAACTCTTTTTAATATGATGTATAATGTCACTATTAATGGTGGTAGGATCGATTCCCGTCAATGATAGGGGAAAATAAATGACTTTCAAACAGGCAAGGTCGTTACTTGTAGATTATTATTATTATTAATATCATTATTATTATTATTATTATTATTATTATTATTATTATTATTATTATTATTTTAAATAATCCGTGGCACGTCAGCTCTGAAGGGTCAATGCCAGTTGAATCGGTTACTGCAACCAGTAGGTAGCAGTATAGTCATGTGGCTAGCATGACGCTATCCCTCAACAGTTGGACCGTCACCAGGTTCTGAAAAGGCTTCCTACAGCACCTCCCCAGGAAAATAAAAATGTAGCAGCACATTCATGAACAGCATATAACCATTTATTGTACTGTTATTACATTTCTTTACTTTTGTATAAAATATTTCATTTTCAGGAATTTACCAATATATTTTGTTCCCACTGTGCTAATTGTAGTGGGCTAATAAATTGCGAAACACATCATATTGTTCAGAAATGTTTTACATTTCCAATCCCAGTACTTAAAACAGTGCAATGTTGGACCATGTTGAACAGAATACTCGGCTATAAGGCAAAGTAAATATGTGTGTAAAGTAACCCCGTAAACGGGGCATTTTTTTCACACGTGATTATTTATTTACAAGTGTGTCATAATGCATATGTAGATTTTAAAATTTACTCAAATTAACCAGGAACATCCATATAAAAATTAATTTGTGTATATAACTGGGTAATCTTAAATTATTTTAACTAGTAAGCAAAAAAGTGTGTAAAGTAACCCCGGTTGACGGTATTCGTTATTGCACTTCACAGACGACAATGGCAATTTACTTGGATTATTGAGAACAACAATGAACTGTTAATTTTTACTAATGTTCACAAAGCACTATTTACAAATCAGAACTGTCAGTTCTCAGTTCACAGTTCTTCTAGCTCAGTCACTCAAGTTCACAGTATCTCAAACCACATCCCTTCAGAGACAGTCCACTGTACTCGAACTCAGATCCCTCCAACTGCGGTCCACTGCACTCGAACTCAGGTCCCTCCAACTGCGGTCCACAGCACTCGAACTTAGGTCCCTCCAACTGCGGTCCACTGCACTCGAACTTAGGTCCCTCCAACTGCGGTCCACTGCACTCGAACTTAGGTCCCTCCAACTGCGGTCCACTGCACTCGAACTTAGGTCCCTCCAACTGCAGTCCACTGCACTCGAACTTAGGTCCCTCCAACTGCGGTCCACAGCACTCGAACTTAGGTCCCTCCAACTGCGGTCCACTGCACTCGAACTCAGGTCCCTCCAACTGCGATCCACTGCACTCGAACTCAGGTCCCTCCAACTGCGGTCCACTGCACTCGAACTTAGGTCCCTCCAACTGCGGTCCACTGCACTCGAACTTAGGTCCCTCCAACTGCAGTCCACTGCACTCGAACTTAGGTCCCTCCAACTGCGGTCCACAGCACTCGAACTTAGGTCCCTCCAACTGCGGTCCACTGCACTCGAACTCAGGTCCCTCCAACTGCGATCCACTGCACTCGAACTCAGGTCCCTCCAACTGCGGTCCACTGCACTCGAACTTAGGTCCCTCCAACTGCGGTCCACAGCACTCGAACTTAGGTCCCTCCAACTGCGATCCACTGCACTCGAACTCAGGTCCCTCCAACTGCGGTCCACTGCACTCGAACTTAGGTCCCTCCAACTGCGGTCCACAGCACTCGAACTTAGGTCCCTCCAACTGCGATCCACTGCACTCGAACTCAGGTCCCTCCAACTGCGGTCCACTGCACTCGAACTTAGGTCCCTCCAACTGCGGTCCACAGCACTCGAACTCAGGTCCCTCCAACTGCGGTCCACTGCACTCGAACTCAGGTCCCTCCAACTGCGGTCCACTGCACTCGAACTTAGGTCCCTCCAACTGCGGTCCACTGCACTCGAACTTAGGTCCCTCCAACTGCAGTCCACTGCACTCGAACTTAGGTCCCTCCAACTGCGGTCCACAGCACTCGAACTTAGGTCCCTCCAACTGCGGTCCACTGCACTCGAACTCAGGTCCCTCCAACTGCGATCCACTGCACTCGAACTCAGGTCCCTCCAACTGCGGTCCACTGCACTCGAACTTAGGTCCCTCCAACTGCGGTCCACAGCACTCGAACTTAGGTCCCTCCAACTGCGATCCACTGCACTCGAACTCAGGTCCCTCCAACTGCGGTCCACTGCACTCGAACTTAGGTCCCTCCAACTGCGGTCCACAGCACTCGAACTTAGGTCCCTCCAACTGCGATCCACTGCACTCGAACTCAGGTCCCTCCAACTGCGGTCCACTGTACTCGAACTTAGGTCCCTCCAACTGCGGTCCACAGCACTCGAACTTAGGTCCCTCCAACTGCGATCCACTGCACTCGAACTCAGGTCCCTCCAACTGCGGTCCACTGCACTCGAACTTAGGTCCCTCCAACTGCGGTCCACAGCACTCGAACTTAGGTCCCTCCAACTGCGATCCACTGCACTCGAACTCAGGTCCCTCCAACTGCGGTCCACTGCACTCGAACTTAGGTCCCTCCAACTGCGGTCCACAGCACTCGAACTTAGGTCCCTCCAACTGCGATCCACTGCACTCGAACTCAGGTCCCTCCAACTGCGGTCCACTGCACTCGAACTTAGGTCCCTCCAACTGCGGTCCACAGCACTCGAACTCAGGTCCCTCCAACTGCGGTCCACTGCACTCGAACTCAGGTCCCTCCAACTGCGGTCCACTGCACTCGAACTTAGGTCCCTCCAACTGCGGTCCACAGCACTCGAACTCAGGTCCCTCCAACTGCGGTCCACTGCACTCGAACTCAGGTCCCTCCAACTGCGGTCCACTGTACTCGAACTCAGGTCCCTCCAATTGCGGTCCACTGCACTCGAACTTAGGTCCCTCCAACTGCGGTCCACTGCATTCGAAGTCAGGTCCCTCCAACTGCGGTCCACTGCACTCGAACTCAGGTCCCTCCAACTGCGGTCCACTGCATTCGAAGTCAGGTCCCTCCAACTGCGGTCCACTGTACTCGAACTCAGGTCCCTCCAATTGCGGTCCACTGCACTCGAACTTAGGTCCCTCCAACTGCGGTCCACTGCATTCGAAGTCAGGTCCCTCCAACTGCGGTCCACTGCACTCGAACTCAGGTCCCTCCAACTGCGGTCAACAGCACTCGAACTCAGGTCCCTCCAACTGCGGTCCACTGTACTCGAACTTAGGTCCCTCCAACTGCGGTCCACTGTACTCGAACTTAGGTCCCTCCAACTGCGGTCCACTGCACTCGAACTTAGGTCCCTCCAACTGCGGTCCACTGCATTCGAAGTCAGGTCCCTCCAACTGCGGTCCACTGCACTCGAACTCAGGTCCCTCCAACTGCGGTCCACTGCATTCGAAGTCAGGTCCCTCCAACTGCGGTCCACTGTACTCGAACTCAGGTCCCTCCAATTGCGGTCCACTGCACTCGAACTTAGGTCCCTCCAACTGCGGTCCACTGCATTCGAAGTCAGGTCCCTCCAACTGCGGTCCACTGCACTCGAACTCAGGTCCCTCCAATTGCGGTCCACTGCACTCGAACTCAGGTCCCTCCAACTGCGGTCCACTGTACTCGAACTTAGGTCCCTCCAACTGCGGTCCACTGCACTCGAACTCAGGTCCCTCCAACTGCGATCCACTGCACTCGAACTCAGGTCCCTCCAACTGCGGTCCACTGCACTCGAACTTAGGTCCCTCCAACTGCGGTCCACAGCACTCGAACTCAGGTCCCTCCAACTGCGATCCACTGCACTCGAACTCAGGTCCCTCCAACTGCGGTCCACTGCACTCGAACTTAGGTCCCTCCAACTGCGGTCCACAGCACTCGAACTTAGGTCCCTCCAACTGCGATCCACTGCACTCGAACTCAGGTCCCTCCAACTGCGGTCCACTGCACTCGAACTTAGGTCCCTCCAACTGCGGTCCACAGCACTCGAACTTAGGTCCCTCCAACTGCGATCCACTGCACTCGAACTCAGGTCCCTCCAACTGCGGTCCACTGCACTCGAACTCAGGTCCCTCCAACTGCGATCCACTGCACTCGAACTCAGGTCCCTCCAACTGCGATCCACTGCACTCGAACTCAGGTCCCTCCAACTGCGGTCCACTGTACTCGAACTTAGGTCCCTCCAACTGCGGTCCACAGCACTCGAACTCAGGTCCCTCCAACTGCGGTCCACTGCACTCGAACTTAGGTCCCTCCAACTGCGGTCCACAGCACTCGAACTTAGGTCCCTCCAACTGCGATCCACTGCACTCGAACTCAGGTCCCTCCAACTGCGGTCCACTGCACTCGAACTTAGGTCCCTCCAACTGCGGTCCACAGCACTCGAACTCAGGTCCCTCCAACTGCGGTCCACTGCACTCGAACTCAGGTCCCTCCAACTGCGGTCCACTGCACTCGAACTTAGGTCCCTCCAACTGCGGTCCACTGCATTCGAACTCAGGTCCCTCCAACTGCGGTCCACTGCACTCGAACTTAGGTCCCTCCAACTGCGGTCCACTGCACTCGAACTTAGGTCCCTCCAACTGCGGTCCACAGCACTCGAACTCAGATCCCTCCAACTGCGGTCCACTGCACTCGAACTTAGGTCCCTCCAACTGCGGTCCACTGTACTCGAACTTAGGTCCCTCCAACTGCGGTCCACTGCACTCGAACTCAGGTCCCTCCAACTGCGGTCCACTGCACTCGAACTTAGGTCCCTCCAACTGCGGTCCACTGTACTCGAACTTAGGTCCCTCCAACTGCGGTCCACTGCACTCGAACTTAGGTCCCTCCAACTGCGGTCCACAGCACTCGAACTCAGATCCCTCCAACTGCGGTCCACTGCACTCGAACTTAGGTCCCTCCAACTGCGGTCCACTGTACTCGAACTCAGGTCCCTCCAACTGCGGTCCACTGCACTCGAACTCAGGTCCCTCCAACTGCGGTCCACTGCACTCGAACTTAGGTCCCTCCAACTGCGGTCCACTGCATTCGAACTCAGGTCCCTCCAACTGCGGTCCACTGTACTCGAACTCAGGTCCCTCCAACTGCGGTCCACAGCACTCGAACTCAGGTCCCTCCAACTGCGGTCCACTGCACTCGAACTCAGGTCCCTCCAACTGCGGTCCACTGCACTCGAACTTAGGTCCCTCCAACTGCGGTCCACTGCATTCGAACTCAGGTCCCTCCAACTGCGGTCCACTGCACTCGAACTTAGGTCCCTCCAACTGCGGTCCACTGCACTCGAACTTAGGTCCCTCCAACTGCGGTCCACAGCACTCGAACTCAGATCCCTCCAACTGCGGTCCACTGCACTCGAACTTAGGTCCCTCCAACTGCGGTCCACTGTACTCGAACTTAGGTCCCTCCAACTGCGGTCCACTGCACTCGAACTCAGGTCCCTCCAACTGCGGTCCACTGCACTCGAACTTAGGTCCCTCCAACTGCGGTCCACAGCACTCGAACTCAGATCCCTCCAACTGCGGTCCACTGCACTCGAACTCAGGTCCCTCCAACTGCGGTCCACTGCACTCGAACTTAGGTCCCTCCAACTGCGGTCCACTGCATTCGAAGTCAGGTCCCTCCAACTGCGGTCCACTGCACTCGAACTCAGGTCCCTCCAATTGCGGTCCACTGCACTCGAACTCAGGTCCCTCCAACTGCGGTCCACTGTACTCGAACTTAGGTCCCTCCAACTGCGGTCCACTGCACTCGAACTCAGGTCCCTCCAACTGCGATCCACTGCACTCGAACTCAGGTCCCTCCAACTGCGGTCCACTGCACTCGAACTTAGGTCCCTCCAACTGCGGTCCACTGTACTCGAACTTAGGTCCCTCCAACTGCGGTCCACTGCACTCGAACTTAGGTCCCTCCAACTGCGGTCCACTGCATTCGAAGTCAGGTCCCTCCAACTGCGGTCCACTGCACTCGAACTCAGGTCCCTCCAACTGCGGTCCACTGCATTCGAAGTCAGGTCCCTCCAACTGCGGTCCACTGTACTCGAACTCAGGTCCCTCCAATTGCGGTCCACTGCACTCGAACTTAGGTCCCTCCAACTGCGGTCCACTGCATTCGAAGTCAGGTCCCTCCAACTGCGGTCCACTGCACTCGAACTCAGGTCCCTCCAATTGCGGTCCACTGCACTCGAACTCAGGTCCCTCCAACTGCGGTCCACTGTACTCGAACTTAGGTCCCTCCAACTGCGGTCCACTGCACTCGAACTCAGGTCCCTCCAACTGCGATCCACTGCACTCGAACTCAGGTCCCTCCAACTGCGGTCCACTGCACTCGAACTTAGGTCCCTCCAACTGCGGTCCACAGCACTCGAACTTAGGTCCCTCCAACTGCGATCCACTGCACTCGAACTCAGGTCCCTCCAACTGCGGTCCACTGTACTCGAACTTAGGTCCCTCCAACTGCGGTCCACAGCACTCGAACTTAGGTCCCTCCAACTGCGATCCACTGCACTCGAACTCAGGTCCCTCCAACTGCGGTCCACTGCACTCGAACTTAGGTCCCTCCAACTGCGGTCCACAGCACTCGAACTTAGGTCCCTCCAACTGCGATCCACTGCACTCGAACTCAGGTCCCTCCAACTGCGGTCCACTGCACTCGAACTTAGGTCCCTCCAACTGCGGTCCACAGCACTCGAACTCAGGTCCCTCCAACTGCGGTCCACTGCACTCGAACTCAGGTCCCTCCAACTGCGGTCCACTGCACTCGAACTTAGGTCCCTCCAACTGCGGTCCACTGCACTCGAACTTAGGTCCCTCCAACTGCGGTCCACAGCACTCGAACTCAGATCCCTCCAACTGCGGTCCACTGTACTCGAACTTAGGTCCCTCCAACTGCGGTCCACTGTACTCGAACTTAGGTCCCTCCAACTGCGGTCCACTGCACTCGAACTCAGGTCCCTCCAACTGCGGTCCACTGTACTCGAACTTAGATCCCTCCAACTGCGGTCCACTGTACTCGAACTCAGGTCCCTCCAACTGCGGTCCACTGTACTCGAACTTAGGTCCCTCCAACTGCGGTCCACTGTACTCGAACTTAGGTCCCTCCAACTGCGGTCCACTGCACTCGAACTCAGGTCCCTCCAACTGCGGTCCACTGTACTCGAACTTAGATCCCTCCAACTGCGGTCCACTGCACTCGAACTCAGGTCCCTCCAACTGCGGTCCACTGCACTCGAACTTAGGTCCCTCCAACTGCGGTCCACAGCACTCGAACTCAGATCCCTCCAACTGCGGTCCACTGTACTCGAACTTAGGTCCCTCCAACTGCGGTCCACTGTACTCGAACTCAGGTCCCTCCAACTGCGGTCCACTGCACTCGAACTCAGGTCCCTCCAACTGCGGTCCACTGCACTCGAACTCAGGTCCCTCCAACTGCGGTCCACTGCACTCGAACTTAGATCCCTCCAACTGCGGTCCACAGCACTCGAACTCAGATCCCTCCAACTGCGGTCCACTGCACTCGAACTCAGGTCCCTCCAACTGCGGTCCACTGTACTCGAACTTAGGTCCCTCCAACTGCGGTCCACTGCACTCGAACTCAGGTCCCTCCAACTGCGGTCCACTGTACTCGAACTTAGATCCCTCCAACTGCGGTCCACTGCACTCGAACTCAGGTCCCTCCAACTGCGGTCCACTGCACTCGAACTCAGGTCCCTCCAACTGCGGTCCACAGCACTCGAACTCAGATCCCTCCAACTGCGGTCCACTGTACTCGAACTTAGGTCCCTCCAACTGCGGTCCACTGTACTCGAACTCAGGTCCCTCCAACTGCGGTCCACTGCACTCGAACTCAGGTCCCTCCAACTGCGGTCCACTGCACTCGAACTCAGGTCCCTCCAACTGCGGTCCACTGCACTCGAACTTAGATCCCTCCAACTGCGGTCCACAGCACTCGAACTCAGATCCCTCCAACTGCGGTCCACTGCACTCGAACTCAGGTCCCTCCAACTGCGGTCCACTGCACTCGAACTTAGGTCCCTCCAACTGCGGTCCACAGCACTCGAACTCAGATCCCTCCAACTGCGGTCCACTGTACTCGAACTTAGGTCCCTCCAACTGCGGTCCACTGTACTCGAACTTAGGTCCCTCCAACTGCGGTCCACTGCACTCGAACTCAGGTCCCTCCAACTGCGGTCCACTGTACTCGAACTCAGGTCCCTCCAACTGCGGTCCACTGTACTCGAACTTAGATCCCTCCAACTGCGGTCCACTGCATTCGAACTCAGGTCCCTCCAACTGCGGTCCACTGCACTCGAACTCAGGTCCCTCCAACTGCGGTCCACTGCATTCGAAGTCAGGTCCCTCCAACTGCGGTCCACAGCACTCGAACTCAGGTCCCTCCAACTGCGGTCCACTGTACTCGAACTTAGGTCCCTCCAACTGCGGTCCACTGTACTCGAACTCAGGTCCCTCCAACTGCGGTCCACTGTACTCGAACTTAGATCCCTCCAACTGCGGTCCACTGCATTCGAACTCAGGTCCCTCCAACTGCGGTCCACTGCACTCGAACTCAGGTCCCTCCAACTGCGGTCCACTGCATTCGAAGTCAGGTCCCTCCAACTGCGGTCCACAGCACTCGAACTCAGGTCCCTCCAACTGCGGTCCACTGTACTCGAACTTAGGTCCCTCCAACTGCGGTCCACTGCACTCGAACTTAGGTCCCTCCAACTGCGGTCCACTGCATTCGAAGTCAGGTCCCTCCAACTGCGGTCCACTGCACTCGAACTCAGGTCCCTCCAACTGCGGTCCACTGCATTCGAAGTCAGGTCCCTCCAACTGCGGTCCACTGTACTCGAACTCAGGTCCCTCCAATTGCGGTCCACTGCACTCGAACTTAGGTCCCTCCAACTGCGGTCCACTGCATTCGAAGTCAGGTCCCTCCAACTGCGGTCCACTGCACTCGAACTCAGGTCCCTCCAATTGCGGTCCACTGCACTCGAACTCAGGTCCCTCCAACTGCGGTCCACTGTACTCGAACTTAGGTCCCTCCAACTGCGGTCCACTGCACTCGAACTCAGGTCCCTCCAACTGCGGTCCACTGTACTCGAACTCAGGTCCCTCCAACTGCGGTCCACTGTACTCGAACTCAGGTCCCTCCAACTGCGGTCCACTGTACTCGAACTCAGGTCCCTCCAACTGCGGTCCACTGTACTCGAACTTAGATCCCTCCAACTGCGGTCCACTGCATTCGAACTCAGGTCCCTCCAACTGCGGTCCACTGCACTCGAACTCAGGTCCCTCCAACTGCGGTCCACTGCATTCGAAGTCAGGTCCCTCCAACTGCGGTCCACAGCACTCGAACTCAGGTCCCTCCAACTGCGGTCCACTGTACTCGAACTTAGGTCCCTCCAACTGCGGTCCACTGTACTCGAACTTAGGTCCCTCCAACTGCGGTCCACTGTACTCGAACTTAGGTCCCTCCAACTGCGGTCCACTGCACTCGAACTTAGGTCCCTCCAACTGCGGTCCACTGCATTCGAAGTCAGGTCCCTCCAACTGCGGTCCACTGCACTCGAACTCAGGTCCCTCCAACTGCGGTCCACTGCACTCGAACTCAGGTCCCTCCAACTGCGGTCCACTGCATTCGAAGTCAGGTCCCTCCAACTGCGGTCCACTGCACTCGAACTCAGGTCCCTCCAACTGCGGTCCACTGTACTCGAACTTAGGTCCCTCCAACTGCGGTCCACTGTACTCGAACTTAGGTCCCTCCAACTGCGGTCCACTGCACTCGAACTTAGGTCCCTCCAACTGCGGTCCACTGTACTCGAACTTAGGTCCCTCCAACTGCGGTCCACTGTACTCGAACTTAGGTCCCTCCAACTGCGGTCCACTGCATTCGAAGTCAGGTCCCTCCAACTGCGGTCCACTGCACTCGAACTCAGGTCCCTCCAACTGCGGTCCACTGCACTCGAACTCAGGTCCCTCCAACTGCGGTCCACTGCACTCGAACTCAGGTCCCTCCAACTGCGGTCCACTGCACTCGAACTCAGGTCCCTCCAACTGCGGTCCACTGTACTCGAACTCAGGTCCCTCCAACTGCGGTCCACTGCATTCGAAGTCAGGTCCCTCCAACTGCGATCCACTGCATTCGAACTCAGGTCCCTCCAACTGCGGTCCACTGCATTCGAAGTCAGGTCCCTCCAACTGCGGTCCACAGCACTCGAACTCAGGTCCCTCCAACTGCGGTCCACTGTACTCGAACTTAGGTCCCTCCAACTGCGGTCCACTGCACTCGAACTTAGGTCCCTCCAACTGCGGTCCACTGCACTCGAACTCAGGTCCCTCCAACTGCGATCCACTGCATTCGAAGTCAGGTCCCTCCAACTGTGGTCCACTGCACTCGAACTCAGGTCCCTCCAACTGCGGTCCACTGCATTCGAAGTCAGGTCCCTCCAACTGCGGTCCACTGTACTCGAACTCAGGTCCCTCCAATTGCGGTCCACTGCACTCGAACTTAGGTCCCTCCAACTGCGGTCCACTGCATTCGAAGTCAGGTCCCTCCAACTGCGGTCCACTGCACTCGAACTCAGGTCCCTCCAACTGCGGTCCACTGCATTCGAAGTCAGGTCCCTCCAACTGCGGTCCACTGTACTCGAACTCAGGTCCCTCCAATTGCGGTCCACTGCACTCGAACTTAGGTCCCTCCAACTGCGGTCCACTGCATTCGAAGTCAGGTCCCTCCAACTGCGGTCCACTGCACTCGAACTCAGGTCCCTCCAATTGCGGTCCACTGCACTCGAACTCAGGTCCCTCCAACTGCGGTCCACTGTACTCGAACTTAGGTTCCTCCAACTGCGGTCCACTGTACTCGAACTTAGGTCCCTCCAACTGCGGTCCACTGCACTCGAACTCAGGTCCCTCCAACTGCGGTCCACTGCACTCGAACTCAGGTCCCTCCAACTGCGGTCCACTGCACTCGAACTTAGGTCCCTCCAACTGCGGTCCACAGCACTCGAACTCAGATCCCTCCAACTGCGGTCCACTGCACTCGAACTCAGGTCCCTCCAACTGCGGTCCACTGCACTCGAACTTAGGTCCCTCCAACTGCGGTCCACTGCACTCGAACTTAGGTCCCTCCAACTGCGGTCCACAGCACTCGAACTCAGATCCCTCCAACTGCGGTCCACTGTACTCGAACTTAGGTCCCTCCAACTGCGGTCCACTGTACTCGAACTTAGGTCCCTCCAACTGCGGTCCACTGCACTCGAACTCAGGTCCCTCCAACTGCGGTCCACTGTACTCGAACTCAGGTCCCTCCAACTGCGGTCCACTGTACTCGAACTTAGATCCCTCCAACTGCGGTCCACTGCATTCGAACTCAGGTCCCTCCAACTGCGGTCCACTGCACTCGAACTCAGGTCCCTCCAACTGCGGTCCACTGCATTCGAAGTCAGGTCCCTCCAACTGCGGTCCACAGCACTCGAACTCAGGTCCCTCCAACTGCGGTCCACTGTACTCGAACTTAGGTCCCTCCAACTGCGGTCCACTGTACTCGAACTTAGGTCCCTCCAACTGCGGTCCACTGCACTCGAACTTAGGTCCCTCCAACTGCGGTCCACTGCATTCGAAGTCAGGTCCCTCCAACTGCGGTCCACTGTACTCGAACTCAGGTCCCTCCAATTGCGGTCCACTGCACTCGAACTTAGGTCCCTCCAACTGCGGTCCACTGCATTCGAAGTCAGGTCCCTCCAACTGCGGTCCACTGCACTCGAACTCAGGTCCCTCCAATTGCGGTCCACTGCACTCGAACTCAGGTCCCTCCAACTGCGGTCCACTGTACTCGAACTTAGGTCCCTCCAACTGCGGTCCACTGCACTCGAACTCAGGTCCCTCCAACTGCGGTCCACTGCACTCGAACTTAGGTCCCTCCAACTGCGATCCACTGCACTCGAACTCAGGTCCCTCCAACTGCGGTCCACTGCACTCGAACTTAGGTCCCTCCAACTGCGGTCCACAGCACTCGAACTTAGGTCCCTCCAACTGCGATCCACTGCACTCGAACTCAGGTCCCTCCAACTGCGGTCCACTGCACTCGAACTCAGGTCCCTCCAACTGCGGTCCACTGCACTCGAACTTAGGTCCCTCCAACTGCGATCCACTGCACTCGAACTCAGGTCCCTCCAACTGCGGTCCACTGCACTCGAACTTAGGTCCCTCCAACTGCGGTCCACAGCACTCGAACTTAGGTCCCTCCAACTGCGATCCACTGCACTCGAACTCAGGTCCCTCCAACTGCGGTCCACTGCACTCGAACTCAGGTCCCTCCAACTGCGGTCCACTGCATTCGAAGTCAGGTCCCTCCAACTGCGGTCCACTGTACTCGAACTCAGGTCCCTCCAATTGCGGTCCACTGCACTCGAACTTAGGTCCCTCCAACTGCGGTCCACTGCATTCGAAGTCAGGTCCCTCCAACTGCGGTCCACTGCACTCGAACTCAGGTCCCTCCAATTGCGGTCCACTGCACTCGAACTCAGGTCCCTCCAACTGCGGTCCACTGTACTCGAACTTAGGTCCCTCCAACTGCGGTCCACTGCACTCGAACTCAGGTCCCTCCAACTGCGGTCCACTGCACTCGAACTTAGGTCCCTCCAACTGCGATCCACTGCACTCGAACTCAGGTCCCTCCAACTGCGGTCCACTGCACTCGAACTTAGGTCCCTCCAACTGCGGTCCACTGTACTCGAACTCAGGTCCCTCCAACTGCGGTCCACTGCACTCGAACTTAGGTCCCTCCAACTGCGGTCCACTGTACTCGAACTCAGGTCCCTCCAACTGCGGTCCACTGCACTCGAACTCAGGTCCCTCCAACTGCGATCCACTGCACTCGAACTCAGGTCCCTCCAACTGCGGTCCACTGCACTCGAACTTAGGTCCCTCCAACTGCGGTCCACAGCACTCGAACTTAGGTCCCTCCAACTGCGATCCACTGCACTCGAACTCAGGTCCCTCCAACTGCGGTCCACAGCACTCGAACTTAGGTCCCTCCAACTGCGGTCCACTGCACTCGAACTTAGGTCCCTCCAACTGCGGTCCACTGCACTCGAACTTAGGTCCCTCCAACTGCGATCCACTGCACTCGAACTCAGGTCCCTCCAACTGCGGTCCACTGCACTCGAACTTAGGTCCCTCCAACTGCGGTCCACAGCACTCGAACTTAGGTCCCTCCAACTGCGATCCACTGCACTCGAACTCAGGTCCCTCCAACTGCGGTCCACTGTACTCGAACTTAGGTCCCTCCAACTGCGGTCCACAGCACTCGAACTTAGGTCCCTCCAACTGCGATCCACTGCACTCGAACTCAGGTCCCTCCAACTGCGGTCCACTGCACTCGAACTTAGGTCCCTCCAACTGCGGTCCACAGCACTCGAACTTAGGTCCCTCCAACTGCGATCCACTGCACTCGAACTCAGGTCCCTCCAACTGCGGTCCACTGCACTCGAACTTAGGTCCCTCCAACTGCGATCCACTGCACTCGAACTCAGGTCCCTCCAACTGCGGTCCACTGCACTCGAACTTAGGTCCCTCCAACTGCGGTCCACAGCACTCGAACTCAGGTCCCTCCAACTGCGGTCCACTGCACTCGAACTCAGGTCCCTCCAACTGCGGTCCACTGCACTCGAACTTAGATCCCTCCAACTGCGGTCCACAGCACTCGAACTCAGATCCCTCCAACTGCGGTCCACTGCACTCGAACTCAGGTCCCTCCAACTGCGGTCCACTGCACTCGAACTTAGGTCCCTCCAACTGCGGTCCACTGCACTCGAACTTAGGTCCCTCCAACTGCGGTCCACAGCACTCGAACTTAGGTCCCTCCAACTGCGATCCACTGCACTCGAACTTAGGTCCCTCCAACTGCGGTCCACAGCACTCGAACTTAGGTCCCTCCAACTGCGATCCACTGCACTCGAACTCAGGTCCCTCCAACTGCGGTCCACTGCACTCGAACTTAGGTCCCTCCAACTGCGGTCCACAGCACTCGAACTCAGGTCCCTCCAACTGCGGTCCACTGCACTCGAACTCAGGTCCCTCCAACTGCGGTCCACTGCACTCGAACTTAGATCCCTCCAACTGCGGTCCACAGCACTCGAACTCAGATCCCTCCAACTGCGGTCCACTGCACTCGAACTCAGGTCCCTCCAACTGCGGTCCACTGCACTCGAACTTAGGTCCCTCCAACTGCGGTCCACTGCACTCGAACTTAGGTCCCTCCAACTGCGGTCCACTGCACTCGAACTTAGGTCCCTCCAACTGCGGTCCACAGCACTCGAACTCAGATCCCTCCAACTGCGGTCCACTGTACTCGAACTTAGGTCCCTCCAACTGCGGTCCACTGTACTCGAACTTAGGTCCCTCCAACTGCGGTCCACTGCACTCGAACTCAGGTCCCTCCAACTGCGGTCCACTGTACTCGAACTTAGATCCCTCCAACTGCGGTCCACTGTACTCGAACTCAGGTCCCTCCAACTGCGGTCCACTGTACTCGAACTTAGGTCCCTCCAACTGCGGTCCACTGTACTCGAACTTAGGTCCCTCCAACTGCGGTCCACTGCACTCGAACTCAGGTCCCTCCAACTGCGGTCCACTGTACTCGAACTTAGATCCCTCCAACTGCGGTCCACTGCACTCGAACTCAGGTCCCTCCAACTGCGGTCCACTGCACTCGAACTCAGGTCCCTCCAACTGCGGTCCACTGCACTCGAACTTAGATCCCTCCAACTGCGGTCCACAGCACTCGAACTCAGATCCCTCCAACTGCGGTCCACTGCACTCGAACTCAGGTCCCTCCAACTGCGGTCCACTGCACTCGAACTTAGGTCCCTCCAACTGCGGTCCACTGCACTCGAACTTAGGTCCCTCCAACTGCGGTCCACTGTACTCGAACTCAGGTCCCTCCAACTGCGGTCCACTGCACTCGAACTCAGGTCCCTCCAACTGCGGTCCACTGCACTCGAACTTAGGTCCCTCCAACTGCGGTCCACTGCACTCGAACTTAGGTCCCTCCAACTGCGATCCACTGCACTCGAACTCAGGTCCCTCCAACTGCGGTCCACTGCACTCGAACTCAGGTCCCTCCAACTGCGGTCCACTGCACTCGAACTTAGGTCCCTCCAACTGCGGTCCACTGCACTCGAACTTAGATCCCTCCAACTGCGGTCCACTGCACTCGAACTCAGGTCCCTCCAACTGCGGTCCACTGCACTCGAACTCAGGTCCCTCCAACTGCGGTCCACTGCACTCGAACTCAGGTCCCTCCAACTGCGGTCCACTGCACTCGAACTTAGGTCCCTCCAACTGCGGTCCACAGCACTCGAACTCAGATCCCTCCAACTGCGGTCCACTGTACTCGAACTTAGGTCCCTCCAACTGCGGTCCACTGTACTCGAACTTAGGTCCCTCCAACTGCGGTCCACTGTACTCGAACTTAGGTCCCTCCAACTGCGGTCCACTGTACTCGAACTCAGGTCCCTCCAACTGCGGTCCACTGCACTCGAACTCAGGTCCCTCCAACTGCGGTCCACTGCACTCGAACTTAGGTCCCTCCAACTGCGGTCCACAGCACTCGAACTCAGATCCCTCCAACTGCGGTCCACTGTACTCGAACTTAGGTCCCTCCAACTGCGGTCCACTGTACTCGAACTTAGGTCCCTCCAACTGCGGTCCACTGCACTCGAACTCAGGTCCCTCCAACTGCGGTCCACTGTACTCGAACTCAGGTCCCTCCAACTGCGGTCCACTGTACTCGAACTTAGATCCCTCCAACTGCGGTCCACTGCATTCGAACTCAGGTCCCTCCAACTGCGGTCCACTGCACTCGAACTCAGGTCCCTCCAACTGCGGTCCACTGCATTCGAAGTCAGGTCCCTCCAACTGCGGTCCACAGCACTCGAACTCAGGTCCCTCCAACTGCGGTCCACTGTACTCGAACTTAGGTCCCTCCAACTGCGGTCCACTGTACTCGAACTCAGGTCCCTCCAACTGCGGTCCACTGTACTCGAACTTAGATCCCTCCAACTGCGGTCCACTGCATTCGAACTCAGGTCCCTCCAACTGCGGTCCACTGCACTCGAACTCAGGTCCCTCCAACTGCGGTCCACTGCATTCGAAGTCAGGTCCCTCCAACTGCGGTCCACAGCACTCGAACTCAGGTCCCTCCAACTGCGGTCCACTGTACTCGAACTTAGGTCCCTCCAACTGCGGTCCACTGCACTCGAACTTAGGTCCCTCCAACTGCGGTCCACTGCATTCGAAGTCAGGTCCCTCCAACTGCGGTCCACTGCACTCGAACTCAGGTCCCTCCAACTGCGGTCCACTGCACTCGAACTTAGGTCCCTCCAACTGCGGTCCACTGCACTCGAACTCAGGTCCCTCCAACTGCGGTCCACTGCACTCGAACTTAGGTCCCTCCAACTGCGGTCCACTGTACTCGAACTTAGGTCCCTCCAACTGTGGTCCACTGCACTCGAACTCAGGTCCCTCCAACTGCGGTCCACTGTACTCGAACTCAGGTCCCTCCAACTGCGGTCCACTGCACTCGAACTTAGATCCCTCCAACTGCGGTCCACTGCACTCGAACTCAGGTCCCTCCAACTGCGATCCACTGCACTCGAACTCAGGTCCCTCCAACTGCGGTCCACTGTACTCGAACTTAGATCCCTCCAACTGCGGTCCACTGCATTCGAACTCAGGTCCCTCCAACTGCGGTCCACTGCACTCGAACTCAGGTCCCTCCAACTGCGGTCCACTGCATTCGAAGTCAGGTCCCTCCAACTGCGGTCCACAGCACTCGAACTCAGGTCCCTCCAACTGCGGTCCACTGTACTCGAACTTAGGTCCCTCCAACTGCGGTCCACTGTACTCGAACTTAGGTCCCTCCAACTGCGGTCCACTGCACTCGAACTCAGGTCCCTCCAACTGCGGTCCACTGCACTCGAACTCAGGTCCCTCCAACTGCGGTCCACTGCATTCGAAGTCAGGTCCCTCCAACTGCGGTCCACTGCACTCGAACTCAGGTCCCTCCAACTGCGGTCCACTGCACTCGAACTCAGGTCCCTCCAACTGCGGTCCACTGCATTCGAAGTCAGGTCCCTCCAACTGCGGTCCACTGTACTCGAACTCAGGTCCCTCCAACTGCGGTCCACTGCATTCGAAGTCAGGTCCCTCCAACTGCGATCCACTGCATTCGAACTCAGGTCCCTCCAACTGCGGTCCACTGCATTCGAAGTCAGGTCCCTCCAACTGCGGTCCACAGCACTCGAACTCAGGTCCCTCCAACTGCGGTCCACTGTACTCGAACTTAGGTCCCTCCAACTGCGGTCCACTGTACTCGAACTTAGGTCCCTCCAACTGCGGTCCACTGCACTCGAACTCAGGTCCCTCCAACTGCGATCCACTGCATTCGAAGTTAGGTCCCTCCAACTGTGGTCCACTGCACTCGAACTCAGGTCCCTCCAACTGCGGTCCACTGCATTCGAAGTCAGGTCCCTCCAACTGCGGTCCACTGTACTCGAACTCAGGTCCCTCCAATTGCGGTCCACTGCACTCGAACTTAGGTCCCTCCAACTGCGGTCCACTGCATTCGAAGTCAGGTCCCTCCAACTGCGGTCCACTGCACTCGAACTCAGGTCCCTCCAACTGCGGTCCACTGCATTCGAAGTCAGGTCCCTCCAACTGCGGTCCACTGCACTCGAACTCAGGTCCCTCCAATTGCGGTCCACTGCACTCGAACTCAGGTCCCTCCAACTGCGGTCCACTGCACTCGAACTTAGGTCCCTCCAACTGCGGTCCACTGTACTCGAACTCAGGTCCCTCCAACTGCGGTCCACTGCACTCGAACTCAGGTCCCTCCAACTGCGGTCCACTGCACTCGAACTTAGGTCCCTCCAACTGCGGTCCACAGCACTCGAACTCAGGTCCCTCCAACTGCGATCCACTGCACTCGAACTCAGGTCCCTCCAACTGCGGTCCACTGCACTCGAACTTAGGTCCCTCCAACTGCGGTCCACAGCACTCGAACTCAGGTCCCTCCAACTGCGGTCCACAGCACTCGAACTCAGGTCCCTCCAACTGCGATCCACTGCACTCGAACTCAGGTCCCTCCAACTGCGGTCCACTGCACTCGAACTTAGGTCCCTCCAACTGCGGTCCACTGTACTCGAACTCAGGTCCCTCCAACTGCGGTCCACTGCACTCGAACTTAGGTCCCTCCAACTGCGGTCCACTGTACTCGAACTCAGGTCCCTCCAACTGCGATCCACTGCACTCGAACTCAGGTCCCTCCAACTGCGGTCCACTGCACTCGAACTTAGGTCCCTCCAACTGCGGTCCACAGCACTCGAACTTAGGTCCCTCCAACTGCGATCCACTGCACTCGAACTCAGGTCCCTCCAACTGCGGTCCACAGCACTCGAACTTAGGTCCCTCCAACTGCGGTCCACTGCACTCGAACTTAGGTCCCTCCAACTGCGATCCACTGCACTCGAACTCAGGTCCCTCCAACTGCGGTCCACTGCACTCGAACTTAGGTCCCTCCAACTGCGGTCCACAGCACTCGAACTTAGGTCCCTCCAACTGCGATCCACTGCACTCGAACTCAGGTCCCTCCAACTGCGGTCCACTGTACTCGAACTTAGGTCCCTCCAACTGCGGTCCACAGCACTCGAACTTAGGTCCCTCCAACTGCGATCCACTGCACTCGAACTCAGGTCCCTCCAACTGCGGTCCACTGCACTCGAACTTAGGTCCCTCCAACTGCGGTCCACAGCACTCGAACTTAGGTCCCTCCAACTGCGATCCACTGCACTCGAACTCAGGTCCCTCCAACTGCGGTCCACTGCACTCGAACTTAGGTCCCTCCAACTGCGGTCCACAGCACTCGAACTCAGGTCCCTCCAACTGCGGTCCACTGCACTCGAACTCAGGTCCCTCCAACTGCGGTCCACTGCACTCGAACTTAGATCCCTCCAACTGCGGTCCACAGCACTCGAACTCAGATCCCTCCAACTGCGGTCCACTGCACTCGAACTCAGGTCCCTCCAACTGCGGTCCACTGCACTCGAACTTAGGTCCCTCCAACTGCGGTCCACTGCACTCGAACTTAGGTCCCTCCAACTGCGGTCCACAGCACTCGAACTCAGATCCCTCCAACTGCGGTCCACTGTACTCGAACTTAGGTCCCTCCAACTGCGGTCCACTGTACTCGAACTTAGGTCCCTCCAACTGCGGTCCACTGCACTCGAACTCAGGTCCCTCCAACTGCGGTCCACTGTACTCGAACTTAGATCCCTCCAACTGCGGTCCACTGTACTCGAACTCAGGTCCCTCCAACTGCGGTCCACTGTACTCGAACTTAGGTCCCTCCAACTGCGGTCCACTGTACTCGAACTTAGGTCCCTCCAACTGCGGTCCACTGCACTCGAACTCAGGTCCCTCCAACTGCGGTCCACTGTACTCGAACTTAGATCCCTCCAACTGCGGTCCACTGCACTCGAACTCAGGTCCCTCCAACTGCGGTCCACTGCACTCGAACTCAGGTCCCTCCAACTGCGGTCCACTGCACTCGAACTTAGATCCCTCCAACTGCGGTCCACAGCACTCGAACTCAGATCCCTCCAACTGCGGTCCACTGCACTCGAACTCAGGTCCCTCCAACTGCGGTCCACTGCACTCGAACTTAGGTCCCTCCAACTGCGGTCCACTGCACTCGAACTTAGGTCCCTCCAACTGCGGTCCACTGCACTCGAACTCAGGTCCCTCCAACTGCGATCCACTGCACTCGAACTCAGGTCCCTCCAACTGCGGTCCACTGCACTCGAACTCAGGTCCCTCCAACTGCGGTCCACTGCACTCGAACTTAGGTCCCTCCAACTGCGGTCCACTGCACTCGAACTTAGATCCCTCCAACTGCGGTCCACTGCACTCGAACTCAGGTCCCTCCAACTGCGGTCCACTGCACTCGAACTCAGGTCCCTCCAACTGCGGTCCACTGCACTCGAACTCAGGTCCCTCCAACTGCGGTCCACTGCACTCGAACTTAGGTCCCTCCAACTGCGGTCCACAGCACTCGAACTCAGATCCCTCCAACTGCGGTCCACTGTACTCGAACTTAGGTCCCTCCAACTGCGGTCCACTGTACTCGAACTTAGGTCCCTCCAACTGCGGTCCACTGCACTCGAACTCAGGTCCCTCCAACTGCGGTCCACTGTACTCGAACTCAGGTCCCTCCAACTGCGGTCCACTGTACTCGAACTTAGATCCCTCCAACTGCGGTCCACTGCATTCGAACTCAGGTCCCTCCAACTGCGGTCCACTGCACTCGAACTCAGGTCCCTCCAACTGCGGTCCACTGCATTCGAAGTCAGGTCCCTCCAACTGCGGTCCACAGCACTCGAACTCAGGTCCCTCCAACTGCGGTCCACTGTACTCGAACTTAGGTCCCTCCAACTGCGGTCCACTGTACTCGAACTCAGGTCCCTCCAACTGCGGTCCACTGTACTCGAACTTAGATCCCTCCAACTGCGGTCCACTGCATTCGAACTCAGGTCCCTCCAACTGCGGTCCACTGCACTCGAACTCAGGTCCCTCCAACTGCGGTCCACTGCATTCGAAGTCAGGTCCCTCCAACTGCGGTCCACAGCACTCGAACTCAGGTCCCTCCAACTGCGGTCCACTGTACTCGAACTTAGGTCCCTCCAACTGCGGTCCACTGTACTCGAACTCAGGTCCCTCCAACTGCGGTCCACTGTACTCGAACTTAGATCCCTCCAACTGCGGTCCACTGCATTCGAACTCAGGTCCCTCCAACTGCGGTCCACTGCACTCGAACTCAGGTCCCTCCAACTGCGGTCCACTGCATTCGAAGTCAGGTCCCTCCAACTGCGGTCCACAGCACTCGAACTCAGGTCCCTCCAACTGCGGTCCACTGTACTCGAACTTAGGTCCCTCCAACTGCGGTCCACTGCACTCGAACTTAGGTCCCTCCAACTGCGGTCCACTGCATTCGAAGTCAGGTCCCTCCAACTGCGGTCCACTGCACTCGAACTCAGGTCCCTCCAACTGCGGTCCACTGCACTCGAAGTCAGGTCCCTCCAACTGCGGTCCACTGCACTCGAACTTAGGTCCCTCCAACTGCGGTCCACTGCATTCGAAGTCAGGTCCCTCCAACTGCGGTCCACTGCACTCGAACTCAGGTCCCTCCAACTGCGGTCCACTGCACTCGAACTTAGGTCCCTCCAACTGCGGTCCACTGCACTCGAACTCAGGTCCCTCCAACTGCGGTCCACTGCACTCGAACTTAGGTCCCTCCAACTGCGGTCCACTGTACTCGAACTTAGGTCCCTCCAACTGTGGTCCACTGCACTCGAACTCAGGTCCCTCCAACTGCGGTCCACTGTACTCGAACTCAGGTCCCTCCAACTGCGGTCCACTGCACTCGAACTTAGATCCCTCCAACTGCGGTCCACTGCACTCGAACTCAGGTCCCTCCAACTGCGATCCACTGCACTCGAACTCAGGTCCCTCCAACTGCGGTCCACTGTACTCGAACTTAGATCCCTCCAACTGCGGTCCACTGCATTCGAACTCAGGTCCCTCCAACTGCGGTCCACTGCACTCGAACTCAGGTCCCTCCAACTGCGGTCCACTGCATTCGAAGTCAGGTCCCTCCAACTGCGGTCCACAGCACTCGAACTCAGGTCCCTCCAACTGCGGTCCACTGTACTCGAACTTAGGTCCCTCCAACTGCGGTCCACTGTACTCGAACTTAGGTCCCTCCAACTGCGGTCCACTGCACTCGAACTCAGGTCCCTCCAACTGCGGTCCACTGCATTCGAAGTCAGGTCCCTCCAACTGCGGTCCACTGCACTCGAACTCAGGTCCCTCCAACTGCGGTCCACTGCACTCGAACTCAGGTCCCTCCAACTGCGGTCCACTGCATTCGAAGTCAGGTCCCTCCAACTGCGGTCCACTGTACTCGAACTCAGGTCCCTCCAACTGCGGTCCACTGCATTCGAAGTCAGGTCCCTCCAACTGCGATCCACTGCATTCGAACTCAGGTCCCTCCAACTGCGGTCCACTGCATTCGAAGTCAGGTCCCTCCAACTGCGGTCCACAGCACTCGAACTCAGGTCCCTCCAACTGCGGTCCACTGTACTCGAACTTAGGTCCCTCCAACTGCGGTCCACTGTACTCGAACTTAGGTCCCTCCAACTGCGGTCCACTGCACTCGAACTCAGGTCCCTCCAACTGCGATCCACTGCATTCGAAGTTAGGTCCCTCCAACTGTGGTCCACTGCACTCGAACTCAGGTCCCTCCAACTGCGGTCCACTGCATTCGAAGTCAGGTCCCTCCAACTGCGGTCCACTGTACTCGAACTCAGGTCCCTCCAATTGCGGTCCACTGCACTCGAACTTAGGTCCCTCCAACTGCGGTCCACTGCATTCGAAGTCAGGTCCCTCCAACTGCGGTCCACTGCACTCGAACTCAGATCCCTCCAACTGCGGTCCACTGTACTCGAACTTAGGTCCCTCCAACTGCGGTCCACTGTACTCGAACTTAGGTCCCTCCAACTGCGGTCCACTGCACTCGAACTCAGGTCCCTCCAACTGCGGTCCACTGTACTCGAACTCAGGTCCCTCCAACTGCGGTCCACTGTACTCGAACTTAGATCCCTCCAACTGCGGTCCACTGCATTCGAACTCAGGTCCCTCCAACTGCGGTCCACTGCACTCGAACTCAGGTCCCTCCAACTGCGGTCCACTGCATTCGAAGTCAGGTCCCTCCAACTGCGGTCCACAGCACTCGAACTCAGGTCCCTCCAACTGCGGTCCACTGTACTCGAACTTAGGTCCCTCCAACTGCGGTCCACTGCATTCGAAGTCAGGTCCCTCCAACTGCGGTCCACTGCATTCGAAGTCAGGTCCCTCCAACTGCGGTCCACTGCACTCGAACTCAGGTCCCTCCAACTGCGGTCCACTGCATTCGAAGTCAGGTCCCTCCAACTGCGGTCCACTGTACTCGAACTCAGGTCCCTCCAATTGCGGTCCACTGCACTCGAACTTAGGTCCCTCCAACTGCGGTCCACTGCATTCGAAGTCAGGTCCCTCCAACTGCGGTCCACTGCACTCGAACTCAGGTCCCTCCAATTGCGGTCCACTGCACTCGAACTCAGGTCCCTCCAACTGCGGTCCACTGTACTCGAACTTAGGTCCCTCCAACTGCGGTCCACTGCACTCGAACTCAGGTCCCTCCAACTGCGATCCACTGCACTCGAACTCAGGTCCCTCCAACTGCGGTCCACTGCACTCGAACTTAGGTCCCTCCAACTGCGGTCCACAGCACTCGAACTCAGGTCCCTCCAACTGCGATCCACTGCACTCGAACTCAGGTCCCTCCAACTGCGGTCCACTGCACTCGAACTTAGGTCCCTCCAACTGCGGTCCACAGCACTCGAACTCAGGTCCCTCCAACTGCGGTCCACAGCACTCGAACTCAGGTCCCTCCAACTGCGATCCACTGCACTCGAACTCAGGTCCCTCCAACTGCGGTCCACTGCACTCGAACTTAGGTCCCTCCAACTGCGGTCCACTGTACTCGAACTCAGGTCCCTCCAACTGCGGTCCACTGCACTCGAACTCAGGTCCCTCCAACTGCGGTCCACTGCACTCGAACTTAGGTCCCTCCAACTGCGGTCCACAGCACTCGAACTCAGGTCCCTCCAACTGCGATCCACTGCACTCGAACTCAGGTCCCTCCAACTGCGGTCCACTGCACTCGAACTTAGGTCCCTCCAACTGCGGTCCACAGCACTCGAACTCAGGTCCCTCCAACTGCGGTCCACAGCACTCGAACTCAGGTCCCTCCAACTGCGATCCACTGCACTCGAACTCAGGTCCCTCCAACTGCGGTCCACTGCACTCGAACTTAGGTCCCTCCAACTGCGGTCCACTGTACTCGAACTCAGGTCCCTCCAACTGCGGTCCACTGCACTCGAACTTAGGTCCCTCCAACTGCGGTCCACTGTACTCGAACTCAGGTCCCTCCAACTGCGATCCACTGCACTCGAACTCAGGTCCCTCCAACTGCGGTCCACTGCACTCGAACTTAGGTCCCTCCAACTGCGGTCCACAGCACTCGAACTTAGGTCCCTCCAACTGCGATCCACTGCACTCGAACTCAGGTCCCTCCAACTGCGGTCCACAGCACTCGAACTTAGGTCCCTCCAACTGCGGTCCACTGCACTCGAACTTAGGTCCCTCCAACTGCGATCCACTGCACTCGAACTCAGGTCCCTCCAACTGCGGTCCACTGCACTCGAACTTAGGTCCCTCCAACTGCGGTCCACAGCACTCGAACTTAGGTCCCTCCAACTGCGATCCACTGCACTCGAACTCAGGTCCCTCCAACTGCGGTCCACTGTACTCGAACTTAGGTCCCTCCAACTGCGATCCACTGCACTCGAACTCAGGTCCCTCCAACTGCGGTCCACTGCACTCGAACTTAGGTCCCTCCAACTGCGGTCCACAGCACTCGAACTTAGGTCCCTCCAACTGCGATCCACTGCACTCGAACTCAGGTCCCTCCAACTGCGGTCCACTGTACTCGAACTTAGGTCCCTCCAACTGCGATCCACTGCACTCGAACTCAGGTCCCTCCAACTGCGGTCCACTGCACTCGAACTTAGGTCCCTCCAACTGCGGTCCACAGCACTCGAACTCAGGTCCCTCCAACTGCGGTCCACTGCACTCGAACTCAGGTCCCTCCAACTGCGGTCCACTGCACTCGAACTTAGATCCCTCCAACTGCGGTCCACAGCACTCGAACTCAGATCCCTCCAACTGCGGTCCACTGCACTCGAACTCAGGTCCCTCCAACTGCGGTCCACTGCACTCGAACTTAGATCCCTCCAACTGCGGTCCACAGCACTCGAACTCAGATCCCTCCAACTGCGGTCCACTGCACTCGAACTCAGGTCCCTCCAACTGCGGTCCACTGCACTCGAACTCAGGTCCCTCCAACTGCGGTCCACTGCACTCGAACTTAGGTCCCTCCAACTGCGGTCCACAGCACTCGAACTCAGATCCCTCCAACTGCGGTCCACTGTACTCGAACTTAGGTCCCTCCAACTGCGGTCCACTGTACTCGAACTTAGGTCCCTCCAACTGCGGTCCACTGTACTCGAACTTAGGTCCCTCCAACTGCGGTCCACTGTACTCGAACTCAGGTCCCTCCAACTGCGGTCCACTGCACTCGAACTTAGGTCCCTCCAACTGCGGTCCACAGCACTCGAACTCAGATCCCTCCAACTGCGGTCCACTGCACTCGAACTCAGGTCCCTCCAACTGCGGTCCACTGTACTCGAACTCAGGTCCCTCCAACTGCGGTCCACTGTACTCGAACTTAGATCCCTCCAACTGCGGTCCACTGCATTCGAACTCAGGTCCCTCCAACTGCGGTCCACTGCACTCGAACTCAGGTCCCTCCAACTGCGGTCCACTGCATTCGAAGTCAGGTCCCTCCAACTGCGGTCCACAGCACTCGAACTCAGGTCCCTCCAACTGCGGTCCACTGTACTCGAACTTAGGTCCCTCCAACTGCGGTCCACTGTACTCGAACTCAGGTCCCTCCAACTGCGGTCCACTGTACTCGAACTTAGATCCCTCCAACTGCGGTCCACTGCATTCGAACTCAGGTCCCTCCAACTGCGGTCCACTGCACTCGAACTCAGGTCCCTCCAACTGCGGTCCACTGCATTCGAAGTCAGGTCCCTCCAACTGCGGTCCACAGCACTCGAACTCAGGTCCCTCCAACTGCGGTCCACTGTACTCGAACTTAGGTCCCTCCAACTGCGGTCCACTGCATTCGAAGTCAGGTCCCTCCAACTGCGGTCCACTGCACTCGAACTTAGGTCCCTCCAACTGCGGTCCACAGCACTCGAACTTAGGTCCCTCCAACTGCGATCCACTGCACTCGAACTCAGGTCCCTCCAACTGCGGTCCACAGCACTCGAACTTAGGTCCCTCCAACTGCGGTCCACTGCACTCGAACTTAGGTCCCTCCAACTGCGATCCACTGCACTCGAACTCAGGTCCCTCCAACTGCGGTCCACTGTACTCGAACTTAGGTCCCTCCAACTGCGGTCCACTGCATTCGAAGTCAGGTCCCTCCAACTGCGGTCCACTGCACTCGAACTCAGGTCCCTCCAACTGCGGTCCACAGCACTCGAACTCAGGTCCCTCCAACTGCGGTCCACTGTACTCGAACTTAGGTCCCTCCAACTGCGGTCCACTGCACTCGAACTCAGGTCCCTCCAACTGCGGTCCACTGTACTCGAACTCAGGTCCCTCCAACTGCGGTCCACTGCACTCGAACTTAGGTCCCTCCAACTGCGGTCCACTGTACTCGAACTTAGATCCCTCCAACTGTGGTCCACTGTACTCGAACTCAGGTCCCTCCAACTGCGGTCCACAGCACTCGAACTCAGGTCCCTCCAACTGCGGTCCACTGCACTCGAACTCAGGTCCCTCCAACTGCGGTCCACTGTACTCGAACTTAGGTCCCTCCAACTGCGGTCCACTGCATTCGAAGTCAGGTCCCTCCAACTGCGGTCCACTGCACTCGAACTTAGGTCCCTCCAACTGCGGTCCACAGCACTCGAACTCAGGTCCCTCCAACTGCGGTCCACTGCACTCGAACTCAGGTCCCTCCAACTGCGGTCCACTGCACTCGAACTCAGGTCCCTCCAACTGCGGTCCACTGTACTCGAACTCAGGTCCCTCCAACTGCGGTCCACTGCACTCGAACTCAGGTCCCTCCAACTGCGGTCCACTGTACTCGAACTTAGGTCCCTCCAACTGCGGTCCACTGCACTCGAACTCAGGTCCCTCCAACTGCGGTCCACTGTACTCGAACTTAGATCCCTCCAACTGCGGTCCACTGTACTCGAACTTAGGTCCCTCCAACTGCGGTCCACTGCACTCGAACTTAGGTCCCTCCAACTGTGGTCCACTGTACTCGAACTTAGATCCCTCCAACTGCGGTCCACTGTACTCGAACTTAGATCCCTCCAACTGCGGTCCACTGTACTCGAACTTAGGTCCCTCCAACTGCGGTCCACTGTACTCGAACTCAGATCCCTCCAACTGCGGTCCACTGTACTCGAACTTAGATCCCTCCAACTGCGGTCCACTGTACTCGAACTTAGGTCCCTCCAACTGCGGTCCACTGCACTCGAACTCAGGTCCCTCCAACTGCGGTCCACTGCACTCGAACTCAGGTCCCTCCAACTGCGGTCCACTGCACTCGAACTTAGGTCCCTCCAACTGCGGTCCACAGCACTCGAACTCAGGTCCCTCCAACTGCGGTCCACTGTACTCGAACTCAGGTCCCTCCAACTGCGGTCCACTGCACTCGAACTTAGGTCCCTCCAACTGCGGTCCACTGTACTCGAACTTAGATCCCTCCAACTGTGGTCCACTGTACTCGAACTCAGGTCCCTCCAACTGCGGTCCACAGCACTCGAACTTAGGTCCCTCCAACTGCGGTCCACTGCACTCGAACTCAGGTCCCTCCAACTGCGGTCCACTGTACTCGAACTCAGGTCCCTCCAACTGCGGTCCACTGCACTCGAACTTAGGTCCCTCCAACTGCGGTCCACTGTACTCGAACTTAGATCCCTCCAACTGTGGTCCACTGTACTCGAACTCAGGTCCCTCCAACTGCGGTCCACAGCACTCGAACTTAGGTCCCTCCAACTGCGGTCCACTGCACTCGAACTCAGGTCCCTCCAACTGCGGTCCACTGTACTCGAACTCAGGTCCCTCCAACTGCGGTCCACAGCACTCGAACTTAGATCCCTCCAACTGCGGTCCACTGCACTCGAACTCAGGCCTTGGAATGCTCACACAGTTGCGGACGCACACTCAAGTCGAACTCCGGTACACAAGACTGGCTGGCTTGCTGTCCACTGACTGCATCAACACTGGCTTACTGACTGGCTGACGTGTCGTACTTTATACCCACAGCGACGTAGACGGGAAAGTTCGAGTTCTGGATATTTCCACTTCGACGGACTTCTGGATGATTCTGTTCGGGAGGGTCCGTCCCCCCTTCACTCCGCACGTAGCAGTTTGCTTCCTTCCCTTCTCGGCAAGCAGCAGATGCGCGCGCAACGTCCCCTCGCCGCGTCGCCGTAGTACACCGCCCCTCTACCCTCTCAGCATGCAGACCCTCCCCGTACGTTCGCTACACCTAAGCGACCAACGTTTCGTCTGCCGCGCGCCCTGTCGGACACGCGTTCGAACCCCGGTGCAGCTGTCACAATATGAAACATGCGGATTTGCACGTCCCCATATGATTGCATTATGGGTATTTGCTCATCCACTGACATGAAAGGTTGCTTCGTCAGAAAATATCCATCGTTTGAAGAAGCATTTTGTTTATTCTGTCGTTGCTGAGTAACTTCTTTTGTTTCTTATGAGGTAGCAATGATGACACAAACTCCAGTGCTTCATTATCACATTGGACTGAAATGAATTCTACAGCATTCTCAATAGGTATAAATTTTATAGTAATTTTATTTTATATCTTCCCAAACGGATTAAACTGTAGGTACGTATGTATGTATGTATATACAGTATGTCAAAATTACATAAATTCTTACTAAACAAATTAATTGCTGATTAATATTTATTACATATAATGAAACTAACATCTGTTCATTCTTATTATTATCATTAATTTCTTTAAATAGATCTACAAAACCTTTAATGGCATTTACATTAATATTCTCATTAGAGAAATATATTTATATATATTTTTTTTCTCCCTGTAACATAGTTCCAGTAAGCTTACATCAAATTAATTTTCATCATTTTACTAGCCATCTCAAATCTCAAATTAATTATAGTTGATTGAATTAAATTGGCTCATAAATTAATTTACTACTTTACCTTATAGGTTTATCTAAATTTAAATAAATATGTAGTCTACTAGTCGTTAAAACTTAACTGAAGAATATAGCTGGAGAACCTATTAAGTGTAGTGTAAATATTCGTAATTTAAATATGTATTGTATTGATTAAGGCTGGTTGAGTGGAAGAGAAGGCCTTATGGTCTTAAGTCTGCCAGCGAAAATAAAACATTATTATTATTATTATTATTATTATTATTATTATTATGTAAGTATGTATGTATGTATGTAGGGGAGAGTCGGGTAGTATCGGACATCGGGTAATATCGGACAGTGAGTTTCTTTCATCTACCACACGATGATAGTAACTGATTGACATGGTTACTTTTCTGTGATGTCGCATAGAGAAACGTAACCATGTCATTCAGGTACTACCATATGTTGGTAGATGAAAGAAACACACTGTCCGATACTGCCCGATGTCCGATACTACCCGACTCTCCCCTATGTATGTATGTATGTATGTATGTATGTATGTATGTATGTATGTATGTATGTATGTATGTATGTATGTATGTATGTATGTATGTATGTATGTATGTATGTATGTATGAATGAATGTATGTATGTATGTATGTATGTATGTATGTACGTATGTATGTGTGTACGTATGTATGTATGTATTTACGTATGTATGTATACAGGGTGATTCACGAGGATTTGCCGTCACATACGGAGCTTATTTCCGAAGATATTCTGAGCAAGAAATGTTATATAAACATTTGTCCTAATCTCAATATTTTCAGAATTACACTAATTTGAAGTTGTTAGTAAAATACCTTTTTTCTTTAGTTTTACGGGTTAAAAAATATTACAAATAGAGAATGAACTATTCAGAAGTATCATTTCTTTAATTGGCTAGTGTTCTGAAGTTAAAAAATGTGTTGTTAATTGCTTTGTACAGATTTAATTTTTAAATTTTTAACTAAAAATTACATCATTCTTACGCAATGATCACAAAAATTGTTACAAATCTTACGATTTTAGGAACTTGATTCTTTACATTTTTAATTATGCATCCTAATGAGTCTTGAAGAATTTACAAGAGTAGCATGATTTGTAACAATTGTTGTGATAAATGCATAAGAAAATGTAATTTTGTAGTTGAAAATCGGAATTATAAATCTGTACGAAGCAACTATGGAATTCACAACGCATTTTTAGCTTTAGAATACTAGCTAATTAAAGAAATGATACTTCTGAATAGTTCATTCTTTATCTGTAATATTCTTTTACCCTTAAAGCACAAGAATAGTGAAATTTTAAAACAATTTCAAATAAGTGTAATTCTGAAAATATTGAGATTAGGACAAATTTTTATATGACACTTTTGCTCAGAATGTCTTCGGAAATAATCTCCGTAAGGGACGGTAAATCCTCGTGAATCACTCTGTATATATTTTTTTGCCAAAATATAGTTTTCAGTGAGTCTATTCATTTATAAAATGTTTTGAAAACTCAGAACAAAATTCAAGACCGGTTATTAAGTTATCTATACATTCATGCATAAGTGAGAGAGTTTAAATTTTTTGTTGAGACTGTACCGTATATCACATAAGTGACGGGCTACTTCACTGGCATTCAAAAGCAATGTGGAGCGACCTTAATAAGGGCCTGTGTATTTATTGGTGCGCCTATTTGTCGCGCGAGACTTGGCAACATCGCGACTAGTCCAGAGCAGCAACTTACTTTCTTTTTTGGTAGATAAAAACAAGTGAAGATACAACAAGAGGAGCCAGCGCCGCGCGACGTCAAAGAGACGAACTGTCTGTCACTCTTCGTCGTCACGGTAACGATCAACATTGTCAAAGGCAACTCGTCATCTAAGCTGAGAAATAAACCGGTTTTGCTCAATTTCGGTTTATAAAACTGTATTCCTGTATAAATCACAACGGCCATCAGTCAATAAGATTAATTACCCAATATAAATCAAACTGAAGCAGAAATGTAACAGGAAATGGCGATTTAATTCAAGATCGTGGCTAATTTGTGATTTGGAGGCAACTTGTGAAAGCAATGACGGTGAAATTGGTTCAAGAGATTTCCAATTGCATTAAAAAAACAGAGAAAGCTGAATATAACAAACCTCTCATTAAGATTATTAATAAGATTACTTTTTATTATTCATCACGCCGTGCAATATGATTTCGTTATGTCTATGTTTAGCGGAAATCCTTTCTCTAACACGACCACTAGGACAATCAGATTCACGCTCTAATTGTCAATTTTTTTTCCTTAAAAAATCATGCTTCCTTATGATTTATTAGTACATTATACAACGAGCCTGTAATGATAGTAATTAAGAAGCGAGCATGGATGTTTATGAAACGAGCGCAAGCGAGTTTCATAATTTTCATACGAGCTTCTTAATTACCATTATAGGCGAGTTTCATACGACTTTTTATGCTCGACCATATTTTTTTATTTAAGTAGGTTATTTTACGACGCTGTATCAACATCTTAGGTTATTTAGCGTCTGAGTGATATGAAGGTGATAATGCCGGTGAAATGAGTCCGGGGTCCAGCACTGAAAGTTACCCAGCATTTGCTCAAATTGGGTTGAGGGAAAACCCCAGAAAAAACCTCAACCAGGTAACTTGCCCCAACCGGGAATCGAACCCGGGCCACCTGGTTTCGCGGCCAGCCGTGCTAACCGTTACTCCACAGGCGTGGACTCGACCATATTTCTAATTTGAAATTATTAAGATGTATACATTTCATTTGTATCTGACAAGATCGGAAGTGACCTTGTTCTAGGTCGTGAATTGTGAGATGTGCGCAGACGCGAAAGTATTTAATTTTTTCCGAGGAACAATAATGTCATTGACCTTGATGTAATCCCGTTAAACTTGGTATAACCTTGATTATTGAATTCGACATTGAAAAACGAGATGACAAATTGAATTTATTTGAATATTATTTACAATTAACGCTAATTATTATAGTAACAGAACATAACCTTCTGTGACAGTATTGGATTTCCAGCCTCCGTGACTTTTCGCTAATTCTCTTTCGATTGCATATCCGAGAATAATCGATACTTGCAATTTTATAACGGTACAAAGCTGACTTGTCATTGGCTGAACACCTGTAATCTGAGTTATCAATGGCTGAAAACACCTGTACTTTAATGAGTAGGTGTACTTTAATGACATGCATTAAAGGACTGCTGCCAGGTGTATAATTACTACATTTCGGCATGGTCGAGCATAAAATATTTTTACATCCACTTGCTCATATGACACTACTATGTGATCTCTTTCTTCTTTTTTTTTTTTTTTTAATTGTGTGGTGTTTTACAAATTTCACTTATGAAATGTGAATGTACTAATACACGAATTTGCGTGAAAATAAAAATTCTTTACAACATTATCTTTTATACATCTTGATTTCACAACTTTTAACACTGTATCACTTCGGAACAATATGAAATATACAGACACACGAAAACACACCCCAACGAAATTCTCAACACACAACTCAACTTCAAAACACACACACTCTTTGACTCTACACTATACCACAGGAACACACCCTCACAGGAAACAGAACAAGTGGCGTCAAGACCAACAACGACCAGTTCTGAAGATGACCCATAAATAGGTCGAAACATGTAAACGAGGTACGTTGAAATTTAACACAGGAAAGTCTTACCATACATATTCCGAAGATTATCTTTTACTTGGTTATATAACGACGCTATATCAACTACGAGGTAATTTATCGTCGATGGAATTGGTGATAGTAAGATTGTATTTGAAGAAATGAGGCCGAGGATTCGTCACAGATTACCTGACATTTGCCTTACGGTTGATAAAGATAAAGATAAACTTCATTGTCAGAGGCACAAATATGCATAGGCATTGTCAATAAAATACGTTTAAATACATTGAAATTACAATAAATTCAAATATAAAATACATTAGGTAAGAGTTAATCCTCTACACGTAAGAACACAAATGTGTTAATTTCTTTTTTATACATTTCCTGAATTTAATAGTATTACTTGTATATTTAATATCCTCAAGCAAGCTATTGTACATTTTAATACCAGAAACCATATAAGTTCTGCTAATATTTGTAAGGTGGTGTACTGGAATACTTAAACTATTTTTATTACAAGTATCATAAGTATGAAAGTCTTGGGGAAAACTTCGGAATAAACACAACCAAATAATCAGTCCAAGAGGGAATTGAACCCATGCCCGAGCGCAACTTTGGAGCAGCAGGCAAGAGCTTAGCCGACTGAGCTACGCCGCTGGCATTTATGACATTATTGCAGACCGAAGTCATTATTTTATTTACCTGGTCCGAGGTTTCAGGATATTTGCACCGTGTTCTAGATGTAAGACATCCAACGTTTCGGAGCTACACGTCAGAGTGAATCGAGGGGATATGACTATCGGGAAAAGATGCTTGTTTCTTCGTAATTTCACATTCTTCCAAGAGAGAACGCCACCCGCATGTCTTCATGATCACTGAGACAGTTGAATGTCTGTAGAGTGGAAGCTAACTCATTTTGCCACGTGTTCTTGTTGTGAGAAGAAGAAAAGCCAGAAAACGGCTCATTTTTCTGCTATAAAATAATTGCGGAGGTATGTAAAAATTTTAATACGCCCTGGAATTCGTAATAACTGTCAAACTTTTGTAATGGATATTGTAGTAAAAGTTCTAAAGTTTGTATTGTTAACAACCAACGATCTTGTTCCGCCATCTTAGATTGCGTCACAGCACTAGGCATCTTACCCCGATACTTGGGGGAGATGATCACTTTTTTCGGGGTAAGATGACAACTTGTTGCAAGAGTTTTATTTTTTTGTTTTACTGCAGAAAATGTGTAAACATTAAGTAAGATCCTCTGATAGAAGTCACAGGACAGTCTTCAGCTTGCGATGGAACATGTTTTAACAGAGGGTATGAACTGTTTTAGAGCATCGCAAGCATACGAGATTCCTTACCTTACCCTTAAACGCCGCCTAAAAAAGACTGATGACAAAAAAAATGTACTGGATTGAATTTATTGTGTGCCAGAAGTGATTTCACGAGTCTTGAAATGACCGTGTTCCTAAGTAGTGATAAAAGAGTGAGAAAGTATCCATGAGCTTCAGATTAAGTTATTTTTGTTATATACATGTATCAAACCAAGTTCAGGTAAAATACATGTAATCAGTAAATGTATTAATTGCATTTGGCATCTTACCCGACTATCGGGGAAAGATGCCTACAGTACAGGCAAGAAGAAAAACTGTATCTATAAACAAGGTAATTCATGTTTTCTGTTTTGTACCAAAAATGTAGTTTCAAAATACCTTCCAGGCTTTGATATTTCAATATGAAATTCAAAACTAAATGAACAGTATCTTAAATTTTCAATAAAAAAAGTCAGGCATCTTCCCCCGATCCACTCTATGCAATATACATGCGTTAAGTGCGTAACAGAAACCAGTGGCGGCCGCTCTTTATGTGCTGCAGTGTTGCAGCACACAGTTAATTTTCTGTCCATAGCATAATCTTATTTATATTTTCTTTCTTTCATTCGTGTTTTATTTTCGCTGGCAGAGTTAAGGCCATAAGGCCTTCTCTTCCACTCAACCAGCCTTAATCAATACAATACATAAATTTAAATTACAAATATTTACTCTACACTTAAAAGGTTCTCCAGCAATATTCTTCACTACATATTTATTTAAATTTAGATAAATCTATAAGGTAAAGTAGTAACTTAATTTATGAGCTAATTTAATTCAATGAATTATAATTAATTTAATATTTGAGATAGATAGTAAAATGATGAAAATTTAATTTAATATAAACTTACTAGGACTATGTTACAGGGAGAATACATATATTTCTATTTCTATAATGAGAATATTAATGTAATTGCCATTAGAGGTTTTGTAAATCTATTTAGAGAAATTAATGATAATAATAATAAGAATGGACAGATGTTAGTTTCATTATAAGTAACACATATTAATCAGCAATTCATCTGTTAAGTAAGAATTTGTGTAATTTTGACCTAAATGAAGTTATTGTCCAACAACCCCTTTTGAATTTCATATTGAAATATCAAAGTCTGGAAGGTGTTACGCGTTCCAATGCACGCAGAATCAGGAACTGCTGTTGTTTGTAGCCTGTGCGTCGTCTGCAAGTCCCAGTCGGTAATGTATGCTGACTTCCTTATCGCAGTGAACTGCAGTGAAATGCAGCGAACCTTGCACATGCGCAGAGAGCTTACATTCGTTTGTTGTGTGACGTAATCTATGGTTTCCCATTATAAACAGTGTGAACTACAGGGACATCATTTTATTTTTACTAACATTTTTAATATTAACCTGGCTATACCTTTAGAGAACCGGAAACACAGATTGCTACCCCCCTTCCACGACTGTAGTTCGATGATACTGGCGTAAAACACAAACAAATCACTCTACTAGATATAGGAGGGAAGAAAAGTAGTTCATCCATTTACGTAAACT
Source organism: Periplaneta americana (assembly GCF_040183065.1). Classification (NCBI taxonomy): domain Eukaryota; kingdom Metazoa; phylum Arthropoda; class Insecta; order Blattodea; family Blattidae; genus Periplaneta; species Periplaneta americana. Next base: position 9,947,546 of record NC_091130.1, on the reverse strand, counting down.
AGGAAATATCGCGATTTTGAGTTCGATAATTTTCATTAGGTTTTTGTTTAATCAAAACACAGTACAGTATTAACAATGAGTGTTTTTACTCACGAACTGAGCTGTCCATGTGGACGTATTCATTATGCGGTATATATTATACTGTCTACAGCACATTAGCGTACAATATAGAGAATGAAGTTAAATTGAAAAATAATCAAAATATGGATATTTAAACACATTTTTCAAAATGGTGGCCGTTCATTTCGATACAGGCTTCAGTTCTTTTGTGCATATTATAGCACTATAGACTATTGCATCTAATTCCAATTGCCAGTTTCGTCCTTCGTACTAGTAACTCATGTTGAAATAATTCTCTACCTACTCTATGAAAGAGTACCTTACGTACTGTAAATTCAATTTTCACTTCTGCCCGACTCGCACAGATAAAATTACTAAGACATGCTATCTAATGTCCGTCCAAGTGGTTATGTCGCAGGATCGTAGCATCTATATTCTTCATTTGCATTTATCTACATACTGGACGAGGAATATACTATGGCTCATATAAATTCTTACATATCTGATCAGTAGGTGTAATTATTTTATTCCTAACAATAGCAACAGCTTTTATAGGCTACGTTCTCCCATGGGGACAAATATCATTTTGAGGAGCAACTGTAATTACAAACCTTTTATCAGCAATTCCATACTTAGGTGAGGGAAATCACGTGACAGTTAATTACTTATTTAAGTTATTTTAAACAGTTGTATAATATTACGTAGACGTTCAATTCCTAACAGAAATTAATGTTTTCAGAAAAGAGCTAAGACAGCCCAGCTTTTACAGAGGTGCGAGCAGAAGCAGGTGGGGGAAATCGGGATGCGACGTAGGCAAACGGACAGTACCTGTGCGAAAATATGATTCAATATTGAAAGCTCTTTCGTCACTGGAAAACGCGAACATATTTCTGGAACGTACTATACTCACTAACTCAGTGCTGTTTACTATATGCGGTCTTGGATCTGTGTGTAGAGAACAGTTGGAACTTCATTAGTAGAAGGGGTGGGAGTGAAGTACATTCAAAAACTCAGGTACAATAAAAATTGAAGTAAAAATAAAATGATGTCCCTGTGCAAGCCAAAGCAGCGAATTGAAATGACTCGTTCGCATTGGCGTTTTATAAAATCTACAACCAATCAGGAGTGAGTGACTGTTTGTATAGATGGTTTGCAGTCTACAAAGAACGCGGACGTCACGACATCTCTGAGAAGTAGTCGTGTACTATTTGTGAGTGTGTGTCTATTTTACAAGTCGTGATCACAGAATGTAGGGACGACTATTTTATTCTTATGCTAATTATTAAACTTTCCTGTAAAACTGAAACGTATTGTTTATAACATTTATTATTAGCTTATTTATATGTACTATATCTAATACAATTTAATAGTTAAAAGATGCTGTACTCCTATTCTACTCGTTCAACCTTCCGACAGATGGCTTGAATGCACTGGAATGCTATTCGAATTAAAAATTTTGATTACTGGTGCCGACATGGAGGGGTTGAACTCCAAAGTAACTGGCAGCAGTGTTTCCAACTGGACGGAAATTCCGTCAGTTCCGTCAAAACTGACGGAATTTCAATGTAGCGGACGGGAAAAGAATGGATTTGACTGGTGACGGATTTTCTGGCGGAAATTACGATTTACATCGGCTTTTGACTTTTTTAACTGTTGTCATTTTCAATTGTTTAATTTTTGTGGAACGTAGACCAACACAGCACATCAACTGCAGAACTAGAGGCAGATGATGTGAATGAATTATTATTATTATTTTAATCAAGATGGTAAGAAAGTTGCGTTACTATTTGATTTCATTTGTATATAGATATAAGTGAGTCTTATTTTTTTTTTAATTTTAACGGATTCTGACGGATTTCCAGGTGTTAGACTGACATGGATACAATTTATGTGTTGGGAACACTGATTGACAGATTCTGCAGCATGAACTTCATACTACTCCACTAGTGAGTAGATCAACCAAATTTTAACAACTTCTTAAAAGTAAACTTCCCATATTGTAGCACACTCTCATTTTCAGCCACGAGCCGCCACTGGCAGAAACTCGGAAACTGTATAAACTTTTTCCTCCATTCTATTACGAAGCACTTACCATACATGTACCGCAATATACTATTTGGTACTTTTCCGCACACAGAACTGAGTGTTTGTCCCTTATCACGTGCTGTCCTATTTTTTCTCAGCGTTGGTCCTATATCGTGCTGACCACACAACCAGGAAGGCAAGCAAAGTGTGCCTGTCTAGTGTTGGTCCAAGTATTACACTCCTCCACACCCTATTGGAACTGTAAGCTGGTATCAAAGAGGAGGTAAAAACATGAAAAATAAACGAAGAAAAATTCCCTGTATCATGCATAAGTTTTGAAACTGATAAATGACGCATATGATTAGAATTAATGAATCAATTTAATAGCGCAGCTTGTGGCAAGTCTTCCATGCTGAAAAGGTTAGAGTACCATCATAGGTACACGTTGAATACCCCCGCTGTGCACATTCTTGCGCAGCACTTCCAGAGCCCGAGAAGGGAGCTCGACGGGTCAAACCACTTCTCAAGAGCGCCGCGACTTGTGTAACTCGCTTTGCGTAATTTAGGAGCAAGTTAAACACACCATAACAGAACTCCTCCCATCGTACCTCATTCATAACCGTCTTAACGTTCTAGACTTAGATTCATGGCTTCGGCAATGAAAATACCGCAGAGTGCATTGTTCCCTGCACTCATCTTACTTCAACTGTTTTATCGAATGCCCAAGTCTGATTTTTTTTTTCGATATTAAATAACTTGGAACCCAACTCTAATTCATTGAGATACTGCAGTTCTCACTTCAATATTGTTTTAACAAGTGATCATATCTGATTTTAAGGAGGAGATATACTTTTGGCCTGCAAAAAATTAGTGAAATTCATTTTTTTTATAGCTCAGCTACCATAAAAGCTAAGTGAACAAAACATGTCAACAAGTCACTCATACAGAAAAGCAAGTTGTGTTTAATTTGTTATGGTATTCGTTCTGATTGTTTATATTGCGCCAGCATGTCTTCAGTGTATGACAGTGAGATAAGGGAACCCGTTGAAAAGAATAAGGGAATAAAAATATTAATTTATATAAGTGTAATAAGATTAAGACAGTCAGTGTGATGCCATAGAAAAGAGCATACTTGCATAATCTTCCAATAAATGTGACGAAAATGGAGGATTTGAAAAAATGTCAGGCATATTTATCTGATGAAGAGAAAATTCCTGATACAAAAGACAGCTATACCGGCTGGGAGGATCATCGTGCTAACCACACGATACCTCCATTCTGGTTGGATGATCGTCCACCTCTGCTTCCGCATGTATACGTGAGACCAGCAGTCGCCTGGTCGATCTGGGTCCTTAAAGGACTGTAGCGCTATGGTTTATTATTATTATTATTATTATTATTATTATTATTATTATTATTATTATTATTATTCATTGTACGTTACATTGTACAACATTGTCCACATAATGTCATCGACCGACAATATTCACAAAATTAGACTAAAATAAGTTACATGCGGTAAATTTCAGGAAAGTCCGGAGTGTTTAATTAGTCAAATTCACTCTCCTCACCTCCACACTGAGGCCCTGTGGGAATCTTCTAAGTTGTGAAAGCGAGAATGATGTGCGCAAAGCAACGGCAATTTACAACATTTATCTTCCCCAATAAAACCTGCAGCATCTTCTGCAGAGATTTCGAAAGAGAACTGAGAAAGAGACTAGTGAAGTGCTTTGTGTGGAGTGCGGTATTGTATGGATCAAAATCATGGACATCACGACGAAGTGAAGAGAAACAACTGGAAGCATTTGAAAGGTGGATATGGAGAAGAATGGAGAGTGTGACAAAATAAAAAATAAAGCTGTGTTGGAAAGAGTGGTTGAAGAAAGAATAATGCTGAAACTGATCAGGAAGAGAAAAAGAAATTGGATGGGTAACTGGCTGAGATGAAACTGCCTACTGAGGGATGCACTGGAAGAAATGGTGAACAGGAGAAAAATTCAGGTCAGAAGAAGTTTAGTCAGATGATAGAAAACAATAAGATATTATATGGATCGTATGTGGGGTCTAAGAGGAAAGAGGAAAGACTAGAGAATGCCGGGTTTGTAGTGAAACACATCCCCTTGGGCAGAAAACTTTGAATGAATGAATTTAGTTTTTATTTTAGTAGGTTATTTTACGACGCTTTATCAACATCTTTGGTTATTTAGCGTCTGAATGAGATGAAGGTGATAATACCGGTGAAATGAGTCCGGGGTTCAGCACCGAAAGTTACCCAGCATTTGCTCGTATTGGGTTGAGGAAAACCCCGGAAAAAACCTCAACCAGGTAACTTACCCCGACCAGGAATCGAACCCGGGCCACTTGAATGAATGAATGAATGAATGAATGAATGAATGAATGAATGAATGAATGAATGGCTAGAATGTGTGAGATGCTGACGTGGAATCAACACAACGAAACTGCACAAAAGGTAACACAGGATATCGCGTTCATAACTGAGAAATATTCATGCCCCAGGCGGGCTATGAATTAGACCGTATTCTTCATTGACCGTTCAGACAGCGGCTCTGTATTTGGCTGTACCTCGCCGTACCTTCCAATATCTAACCTTCCTAATATCAAGCCAACATTTGCCATTGTGAAGTGACCATTCGAGACAGACTAAAAAAGAATAGAGATAATACGTACGCCTATGCGTATCGGCAACTTCTCCGACACAATTAAATAGCAGGTTATCTATACAGCAGGCTGATTATGAAAGGAAGACACAACAGTGGTCAACTCGATGCCCTGTGACGTCATCTCAGGCAGCTCTGAAGTCCGCTGCCGCGGGCACAGCGGAGGCTCGTGATGGTGGCTGCTTTTTTTTAATTTTATTTTAGTTGGTTACTTAACGACGCTGTATCAACTACTAGGTTATTTAGCGTCGATGAGATTGGTGATAGCGAGATGATATTTGGCGAGATGAGGCAGAGGATTCGCCATAGATTATCTTGCATTCACATTACGGTTGGGGAAAACCTCGGAAAAAATCCAACCAGATAATCAGCCCAAGCGGGGATCGAACCCGCGCCCGAACGCAACTTCAGACCAGCAGGCAAGTGCCTTAACCGACTGAGCCACGCCGGGGGCTGGCTGCTTTTTCGTGATAATAAATGTTTCTCATACTGATCAAATTAAACTTAGAGTAATGTAAGTGCTTAATACTGGTATTTAATTTATGAAAGCAATTGGTTGATAAGTTAGGGATGAAATGAAAGCTGAATAAAACTAAATACTACGTGGTACAGTCATTAAGTTCTGACACTGACGCCTGAAGGGTAGGCACCCACAAGAATCTGGATGTCTCAGAAGATGCCGCTATGCCGCTATGCACGTCTGCCAACGTTGGTGTAGCTGCTGGAAGCACCGCTGAAAGATGTTGGCAGGAAGATGCCGTACGGCTTCTCTTGTGGCAGTCATGACCTTTTCGGCAGCATAAAAATTACGCCCTCGTAGGATTGATTTCATGAGGGGAAAGAGAAAAAAAATCGCATGGTGCGAGATCAGGTGAGTACGGAGGGTGTGGCAGAACAGCGACCTGTTGCCTTGCAAGTTCCTCTTGGACAAGGATGGAGCGATGTGCAGGGGCGTTGTCGTTTAGCAACAGCCAATTCTTCCTATGCCAAAGCTCAGGACGCTTACGACGAATTGAATTGCTTAAACGGCCAAGAATCTCTTTGTAGAGGATCTTGTCTACAGTTGCACCTTGTGGGATGAATTCTATGTGAACAATTCAATTTGAATAAAAAAAACTGTTAAAGCATCACCTTGCCTTTTGACCTGTCTTGTTGCGGATTTTTCTGTCGTGGAAATAATGGCGTTTTCCAGGTGGCGGATTGTCGCTTCAGTTGCGGATCGTAAAGGAAACACCATGTTTCGTCTCCAGTTATGATCGGTTATAGCAGTTTCGCCTAATTTCTGACAGAACGTGACGTTTGCCCGTTGCTCAAACTGCAACATACTCGAGTTCCGACGCGCGCATTCAAATCACCGTCACAACAAAGACCGTAGTTCTGCTTACAGTGCATGCACTCAACTGTCTCTTGTTGGGTTGAGAGACTAACTGACAAGGTATCATACCATGGCGCCACCTATGCGCTATAGTGCACCACAACGCCACTATGCGCTCAGTATTAGAACTTAATGACTGTACCACGTATAAGCTACTGCTCTTTAAATTTCTACTTTTTCTTTTCATCTTGTTATTGCATGAACGGGAGTAGAGTTTGGGGCAGAAGAAGATATCAGATGATAGACGATATTAAGATATTATATGGATAATATGCGGAGACTAAGAGGAAAGCAGAAAATAGAAAGACTGGAGAATGCAGTAAAATACCTGCCCTTGGGCAGAAGACTATGAATGAATGACTACGATAACAACAGTGCAAATGTAGCCCAACTAATCTCAATGTTTATTACAAATAAATTAAGAAGTTTTAATAGAGACTAATATCACGTAATAATAATATCCCTTATATAACAGGAGGAACGATCGAATTATTGCGATGTTTTATGGTTTGTATAAATTTCTGTTAAGGGGCCGGGTAGCTCAGTTGGTAGAGCAGCTGGCTACGGACTGGAAGGTCCGGGGTTCGATCCCAGGTGGTGACAGGATTTTTTCTCGTTGACAAACTTTCAGAACGGCCCCGAGGTTCACTCAGCCTCCTATAAAATTGAGTACCGGATCTTTCCCGGGGGTAAAAGGTGGTCAGAGCGTGGTGCCGATCACACCACCTCATTCTAGTGCCAAGGTCATGGAAAGCATGGGGCTCTACCTACATGCCCCCCAAGTGCCTTCATGGCATGTTACGGGGATACCTTTACCTTTTTACCTTTTATAAATTACTGTTACACCTGACTGTAACAGCTGTCGTGGTTCGAATTACGCCTTCTATTCTGTAGGTGAATTCATGACATTCAAAAACACTAAATGAAATTGATACTAAAACTATGTGTTGTACTAGTAGACTATATTGTAAATCTCGTCTGTATATATATTTCATCTAGACTGTGACTATAAATTAAGACTTTAAATAGTATTAAGTTTTTGACTTGTTCCATATTCTAGCTGTAAAGCAATATATGAATACCATGGAATGTTAATAAATACAATACAACACAATTATAGTCTAAGATTTTTGAAAACGGAACTAGTTCCGAAACAGTCTAAAATTTTGGTGATTATTACGTTATGTCAGACGCTTGCTGTTATTTCTGAACTGTTCTTTGAAACTAGTACTTTCTTGGAAACGAAACTCTTTGAAAAGATCCAGAAAAAGAAGGATTTTTCTTGAAATCTGACATCATACGTTCAACTCTTCAAACTGTGAATGAAATTCCTGACGACTGTTGAGACATAGCCTATTACTACTATTCAACACTGCAGCTAGCTTCTGTCACGAGCCGCTACTGAACGGGAGAAAGGGTTGCATAATGCCGAGCACGAGGTAATGCACGCTTACCCCGCACGGAAGCAGTGCCGAGCGCCCGAGCCCGTTTTCAGTCGAGTTGACGATCACTGACATACAGTAAGTTATAGTAGGGCGTATGCTTCATAAAATGTCAAATTGACACGAACAGAAAGCGATCTTGACAATGTCTTTCAGAACGACGTGATCCACAGTGGGGCAAAATATACAGTAGCGTGCAAATTAATCCGAACAACGTAATTACTTATGCAAAAACACTCAAACGGGATAAAAAAAAAGGATCTAAGACATACCTCAATAATCTATGTGGCCTCCCTTGTTCCTAATAACAGCTCTGAGACGATTTGGCATGGATTCCACTAATTTCCCACAAATATTCTTCATTTCTTCATCGCGAAACCATACACCAATTAGGGCAGAAATCATCTTCTCCTTTGTAGAACAATCCATTTTTTTTGCATTCTTCTTTTGCAAATTGACCACAAGTTCTCAATGGGGTTGATGGGTGAGTTGCCTGGCCAGGGGAGTACCTGAATATTCTTCTTGTTGAAGAATTCTGAAGTTTTTCGAGATGTATGGCATGGTGCCAGGTCTTGTTGGAACACACCTCTGCCATCCGGAAATGATTTTTGCAGCTGGGGTACGATTCTGGTTTCCAATAAGTGAGTATATTTGTCAGAATTCATCATTCCCTTGATAGGTATTATTGCTCCAGGCGCTTCATGTGTAAAACAACCCCAAAACATTACTTTAAGGGGGTATTTGGGTGCTTGTAGGAGATGAGCTGCTGTTACTTTTTCGGATCCTCTCCGTACGTAAGAAACACGGTGGCCATGGACCTCGAAATGAGACTCATCGGAAAAAAGTACATTCTTCCAGTCATTCACTGTCCAGTGTTGATGTAATTTTGCCCACATTAAGCGTTTCTTGCACATAACAGGGATTAGCAGTTGCTTCTTAATAGGCTTACGAGCCCTTCGTCCAGCTTCCAAAAGCCTACGCCGCACTGTTGTGACGTGAATATTCGCCCCAGTGGTAGCCATTAACTCGCGGGTTAAGTCGACAGCAGTTAGTCTAGGATTTACTTTACTTTTCCTGACAATTAAACGATCATCTGCAGGTGAAGTCTTTCTTTTCCGGCCACAGTTTCCTTTTTTCTGGGGTGTGATGGATCCAGTCTCCCTGTATCGTTTTATGATCGAATTAACAGTAGCCAAACCGATGTGACATTCTGCAGCAATTTGCCTCTGTGTCATAGAAGAATGCTCTGCTAATGTTATAATTTTAGACCGTTTTCGTGGAGTTGTATCCATTTGTGAAGACGACAGAATGTACACAGGATTGCAGTATTATGTCTTCAACACAACTGAAATGCTTATAAGTACAAAACGACAGGCAAAATGTCTTATATTATAAAAAGTAATAACGACAGACCTTCAACAATGGAATTACACATACTACAGATGTCAATTAAAGCGGTATGAGCAGCTGTGAGGCCAAAAATGACAGAAAATGTAAAAATATGTCGTGTTCGGATTAATTTGCACGCTACTGTACTTTAAAGTGGGCAAAAATTGAAAAACCGAAGTAGCTGTATCAATGAAAAACCAATGTACGTATAACTATTCTATAATAATATGGCATTTTGACTACAAAGACGATACTACTTTCTATGCCCAAGGTTGCGGGTTCGATCCCGGGCCAGGTCGATGGCATTTAAGTGTGCTTAAATTCGACAGGCTCATGTCAGTAGATTTACTGGCATGTAAAAGAACTCCTGCGGGACAAAATTCCGGCACATCCGGCGACGCTGATATAACCTCTGCAGTTGCGAGCGTCGTTAAATAAAACATAACATAACATTTAACGATACTACTGATGAAAGCTATTCCGTAAGGCTCTGATAACATCGTAAAGTTGCTAGTCTCCTTCCACCCCATTAGTTTAATCTGTGCGCTCGATTTGAGTACTCGTTTCTCTTGTGGAAGTATACCGTGAATTTCTTACAGCTAATAGAAAATAATTCTCAGGATACAGTATGCATTTTCACAATCTGCTGTATTTGGTCGTTCGTAAATTTCTACTTATAACGTCTGGATTAAAAACAATTACACGTTACGTAAATAAACTATCAAGTGTTATTATTTGCATCTTATTTGTCTAGAGTCATTTTATCTGTTCGCATCTATAATAGTTAGTTTAGTATAGAGGGAGGGCTTAAGTTCGTGTTTATAAAATTTGACAATTTTTATATTTTATTTATTTCTTTATTTATTTACTTATCTATTTATTTACTTATTTATTTATTTACATACTTATTTACTTATTTATTTACTCATTTATTTATTTACTTATTTATTTACTTATTTATTTACTTATTTATTTATTTCTTTACATATTTATTTACTTATTTATTTATTTACTTATTTATTTATTTACTTATTTATTTATTTACTTACTTCTTTATTTATTTACTTATTTATTTATTTACTTACTTCTTAATTTACTTATTTATTTATTTACTTTTTATCTATTTATTTACTTTTTTATTTATTTATTTACTTTTTTATTTATTTACTTTTTTATGTATTTATTTGCTTATATATTTATTTACTTATTTACTTATTTATTTACTTATTTACTTATTTATTTATTTACTTAATAATTTATTTACTTATTTATTTACTTATTTATTTATTTACTTATTTATTTACTTACTTATTTATTTACTTACATATTTATTTACTTATTTATTTATTTTCTTATTTAATTACTTATTTATTTACTTCTTTATTTTTTTTTTATTTACTTTTTTATTTATTTATTCACTTTTTTATTTATTTATTTACTTTTTATGCATTTATTTTATTTATTTACTTATTTATTTACTTATTTACTTATTTATTTATTTATTTACTTATTTATTTATTTACTTATTTATTTACTTATTTACTTATTTATTTATTTACTTATTTATTTATTTACTTATTTATTTACTTATTTGTTTATTTACTTATTTATTTATTTACTCATTTACTTATTTACTTAATAATTTATTTACTTATTTATTTATTTATTTATTTATTTATCAACAATTTTATTCTTACGACGTGACGGCCAGTCCCGAATACGAAGTCGGAACGCCAGCCCACCAATTCTATCGACGATAAATTAACCAAGTAGTTGATACAGCTGAAATTACAAACATACTCTGAAAATCAAGATAAGTCATTATAACATGCAAGGCGACATAAGTCTCATCCCGTACGACGGAACTTCTCGACGTCAGCTAACACTGTTGTGTTATTTGGTGCCGCATTGTTAAATCGCTCCTGGTACTGCTCTTTAACGTGGAGCAAGCTGGACATTCTGACACCCCACTCCGTATGAGCGGAAATAATGCTGGACATTAAACAGCTCCTCTATTGTGAGAACCATAATTGCACCACTAAATCCAACATTGTATATACAATAAGTAAATCTATCATATAAAATAAAATACTTCATTGCTGGTGAAAGATGAACAATAAACTTGTGGAAATTTCAGTGTTGCTTATTTTTTCGCATACTGTACACACAGTTATAGTCCAAAAGGCCGTGATATACTTATGGTTCGCTGATGAATTAGTGATCTGTACAATTTTTCTAGCGAAAATCACTAATAGTATTGGTATGTTATGCAACGGAAATTATTAATACTAGTAATTTGTAAATTTATTCTAATAATATTAGTAAAATTGTACAACAGGGTCCTGGTTATAAGCCTCATGATTTGCATGGAGATGATGAAATGCCCTACGTAGTACCACAGTCTAATATATGAGGCGTTCAGAAGTCAACATAAGTCAACTTTTGGTTATTTCAGAGTTTCTAAGTTGGCAATGTATTAAATTGACCATATCTTCAGTGGTCAATGTGAGTAACTCCATAGTTCAGTAAAAAGCCCACAGATGCAGTATTCTTCTTGACTACGTCACAGAATTAATTATGTGTATTTAACTTTAACCTTGAATATCTCAAAATCTTTGGAAAAGGAGTTAATCATGTTGACTTTTGAACGCCTCGTATACAGCCACGAAGCTTGAGTTGATGAGGGTACTAGGAACAATAGACTGTGCCGTACTGTTTCACATTGTATGTGATGAGGCGATAGTAGCGATCCTAGTGGTTAGCAACTATCTATGGATGCATATTCAAATTTGTTAAAGGTAAAAGAGAAGATGGAAACGATACGATAAAAGAACTTAAATGGGAAACTTTGGAAAACAGACGTAGGAAAGCTAGAATAACATCATTGTATAGAGCACATCTAGGTCAGAAAGCATGGATAGACATAACGGCTCGGTTAGAAAAGCCAACGTACTAAGGTAGGAACGATCATGATTTTAAAATCAAATGTAGGAAACAGAAAACGGATGTAGGTAAATTCTCATTTTTAAATAGAACTATAAATGATTGGAATGACCTACCTGCAGCAGTCTTTGAGGGCTGTCCTTCCTTAAGGAGATTCAAGACTAACTTAAAAAGTTGTGTATAAAGTGCAAATTAAAATTAAGGTGATATTTAACATTTAATTTTTTAAGGTGACATGTATTTATTTAGCCTGACGAGTTACTCCCTTGGTTTGAATTGTAAATTATTTAAAACTAGCGTGTAAGAGGGTCTTAGACTAGAAATCTTTAGCTTAAATGTAGTTCTATTTATAAGTATGCATAAGGGTGTAAATATTTGTCTTATTTGAACTGTTGTATCAGTGAAGCGAGGTGAGTCAGTGAAGTTATGGTTTTACAGTGCAGTGAATAGTTCCGATCAGTGATAATTTATAGCGTCAATGAAATGTGTTCTATAGTGTCAGTGAAATGCGTCCTAAAGTGTCAGTGAAATGCGTCATAGTGCCACTACAGTGAGTGAGATGAGAGTAAAGTGAAAGACTATTGAAACTTATGTAGGGTCTATACATATGTAGGTTGTATTGTAAAATTAGGTTAGCCTATTTTATGTTTTATTATTAATCGTAATTTTTGTGTTAAATTGTATTGTGTATTCTTATTGTATTGTGTATATAATTGTATTGTGTATTGTATAATTGTATTGTATTGTAATTTTATTGTGTATTGTTTATATTGTGTATACCACTGCCACCGGGTGCTTGCCCAATTGCAGTGTAAATAAATACATACATATTCCGTAGGTACCGTACTGAGCTTCGTTACTGTATATACAGGCTGTGGTAATACTGTATTTACCTTTGCAGTAGGTTTACGACTATTAATAACCACTGAATTTTTCTTAAAGAATTTAAAGTTTTTTGTACCGACATCTCAGCCTTACTTAAAATCTACATCTTAGTTAAGGTTTAAACCTACTAAAAAGCGATAGTAGCCTATATAAAGTACTAATAAAACGAAATGAAAAACAGTGTTTGCAGCATGAGTAGTAACGATACGGGAAACACCACGGTACGAGGTGGATGTTTGTCAAACGGATTGTAGCGACCTAAGGAAAAGTAGAAACAAGCTCGCTGCAATAAAGACGTCGCTGTCAAGCAGTTTCTTTTTATGGCCGTCCAGATGGAGCCCCCAGCGAGGTACAGCAATTCATCTGCTCGGCCGATCCTCCTCCAGGTGGCGCTCCACACAAACAAGCTCCAGGACTTGGCGCGTCGTGCCCAACCCGCGGGCCGCGGACAGGCTTTTGTCAAAGATGAAGTTTCGCAACACAACTCTTTTACTAATTATGAGCGTCAGATGAAAATTTTTATTTAGAAATTCACATCGCGTTGCTATATGAATACGAAAACAGTCACAATGCATGACAAATGGAAACGATAAAATTTCTGAATTCAACAACTATATAATTATGGCGAGACGAAGAGACGGATGAATGGATGGAATAATACATGAGAGAATATAATTGAATAAATGGACTAACGGACGGAAGGCTAAATTAATTAAAAATGAATAAACGAATAAATTAAAAATTAATGGATAAATGAATGACCTGATGAATAAATGAATAAATTAATGAGTGAATGAACGAATGTGTGAGTAAATTAATTAATGAGTGAATGAACAAATAATGAGTATAAAAAGATTGTGTGAGTTAACGAAAGAATGAATGAATTTATGAGTAAACGAATAAATTACTGAAGAATTGAATAAATGAATGAATTAGTGAATAAATAAATGAGTGTTTCAATGAGAGAATTACAGTAATTAATTAGTGACTGAAGAAAATAGTGAATGAATTAATCAATTACTGAATAAGTGAATTAATTAGTTAATGAAGGAATGAATGAGTGAATGAATTAGTGAATTAATGAATGTGTGTTTGAGTGAGAGAATTAATTAATTAATGAGTGACTGAAGAAATTAGTGAGTGAATTAATTACTGAATAAGTGAATGAATGAATGAGTGAATGAATTAATTAAAGATTAAGTGACATAATGAATGGGTGAATGAATGAATGAATGAGTGAATGAATGAATGAGTGCATGAATAAACGAATGAATAAGTTAGTGAATTAATAAATTAATAAATAAGCAAACAAACGAATGAATGGACACAAATAAATAATTAGGTGGATTATTTAGTGGATTAAGAATAATGAATGAAATTATGACTGGATGAATGAATGATTGAATAGATTAAAATAAAGTTCAATGGGCGGATTACTGACTGAATAATGGATGAAAAGACTGACGTACGTATGGGTGGATGGATGGATTGATGGCTCTTTAAGTGAATAAATGAATGAATTAAAAACTGGTATATATATATATATATATATATATATATATATATATATATATATATATATATAGGTATATAAAATATTATGCTTTTCGGTCGCTTCCACGTACTTTTAATGTAGTTCCCTTAACAACCGCTAGGGCACTGCTAGATATAATACCTTGGGTTTTCGGACGCTTCCATCTAACTTCAAATGTAGTTCCAATAACAACAGGTCTGACACTGCAAGATATATCATCATGGGTTTTCGGACGCTTCCACGTACTCTCAATGTAGTTCCCATAACCGCCGCGGGACTGCTACATGTAACATCGCGGGTTTTCGGATGCTTCCACGTACTTTCAATGTAGTTCCCATAACAACCGCTACGGCACTGCTAGAAGTAATATCGGGGGGGTATTCGGACGCTTCCACGTACTTTCAATGTAGTTCCCATAACCGCCGCGGGACTGCTACATGTAACATCGCGGGTTTTCGGACGCTTCCACGTACTTTCAATGTAGTTCCCATAACAACCGCTACGGCACTGCTAGAAGTAATATCGGGGGGGGGGGTTTTCGGACGCTTCCATGTATTTTCAATGTAGTTCCCATAACCGCCGCGGGACTGCTACATGTAACATCGCGGGTTTTCGGACGCTTCCACGTACTTTCAATGTAGTTCCCGTAACAACCGCTACGGCACTGCTAGAAGTAATATCGGGGGGGTTTTCGGACGCTTCCACGTACTTTCAATGTAGTTCCCATAACAACCGCTACGGCACTGCTAGAAGTAATATCGGGGGGGTATTCGGACGCTTCCACGTACTTTCAATGTAGTTCCCGTAACAACCGCTACGGCACTGCTAGAAGTAATATCGGGGGGGTTTTCGGACGCTTCCACGTACTTTCAATGTAGTTCCCGTAACAACCGCTACGGCACTGCTAGAAGTAATATCGGGGGGGTTTTCGGACGCTTCCACGTACTTTCAATGTAGTTCCCATAACAACCGCTACGGCACTGCTAGAAGTAATATCGGGGGGGTTTTCGGACGCTTCCACGTACTTTCAATGTAGTTCCCGTAACAACCGCTACGGCACTGCTAGAAGTAATATCGGGGGGGTTTTCGGACGCTTCCACGTACTTTCAATGTAGTTCCCGTAACAACCGCTACGGCACTGCTAGAAGTAATATCGGGGGGGTTTTCGGACGCTTCCACGTACTTTCAATGTAGTTCCCGTAACAACCGCTACGGCACTGCTAGAAGTAATATCGTGGGGGTTTTCGGACGCTTCCACGTACTTTCAATGTAGTTCCCGTAACAACCGCTACGGCACTGCTAGAAGTAATATCGGGGGGGTATTCGGACGCTTCCACGTACTTTCAATGTAGTTCCCATAACAACCGCTACGGCACTGCTAGAAGTAATATCGGGGGGGTATTCGGACGCTTCCACGTACTTTCAATGTAGTTCCCATAACAACCGCTACGGCACTGCTAGAAGTAATATCGGGGGGGGGGGTTTTCGGACGCTTCCATGTATTTTCAATGTAGTTCCCATAACCGCCGCGGGACTGCTACATGTAACATCGCGGGTTTTCGGACGCTTCCACGTACTTTCAATGTAGTTCCCGTAACAACCGCTACGGCACTGCTAGAAGTAATATCGGGGGGGTTTTCGGTCGCTTCCACGTACTTTCAATGTAGTTCCCATAACCGCCGCGGGACTGCTACATGTAACATCGCGGGTTTTCGGACGCTTCCACGTACTCTCAATGTAGTTCCCATAACAACCGCTACGGCACTGCTAGAAGTAATATAGGGGGGGTTTTCGGACGCTTCCACGTACTTTCAATGTAGTTCCCATAACCGCCGCGGGACTGCTACATGTAACATCGCGGGTTTTCGGACGCTTCCACGTACTTTCAATGTAGTTCCCATAACAACCGCTACGGCACTGCTAGAAGTAATATCGGGGGGGTTTTCGGACGCTTCCACGTACTTTCAATGTAGTTCCCATAACCGCCGCGGGACTGCTACATGTAACATCGCGGGTTTTCGGACGCTTCCACGTACTCTCAATGTAGTTCCCATAACAACCGCTACGGCACTGCTAGAAGTAATATCGGGGGGGTTTTCGGACGCTTCCACGTACTTTCAATGTAGTTCCCATAACCGCCGCGGGACTGCTACATGTAACATCGCGGGTTTTCGGACGCTTCCACGTAATTACTCTCAATGTAGTTCCCATAACAACCGCTGCGGCACTTCAAACAAGGGAAGCATAATTAATAATAGAAAGAAATAGAAAGGGAAAAGAAAGCGGCGTTGGAGAAAGGAAGAAAAGGAGAAAGAAGAAATAGAAAGAAAGAAACCTGAAGAAGGAAAAACGAAACATGGAGAAAGAAAGAAAGTAATAACTAAACACAGAAACGAATAGTAGCAGGACAAGAGAACATCAAGTCAAGAGAGCAGAAATAAGGATAGAAGTCAAAATAAAGGAGGTTGGAGAAAACATAGTTGGAAAAGAAAAATAAACTGGTAAGAAAGGAAAGGAATATATGGAATTTTAAGAATTGAAGGATAAAATGAAGAGTAGAAAGTAGAAATAAGAAAGAAGAAAGTTGAAAAAATGAAAAAAATACATAATAGACAAGGGAATAGTAGAAAACAAGAAACGGAGAAGGGAAAAGAAAAGAGGAAACTAAGAAAACACAATATAAGCAATTATGAGTGTTAAGACTATTTTATTTAATATTAATATAATTTTTTGGGATGATAGAAAGAATTATTAGTATAAAATAGAGGAATGCTCGCATCTGGAATGATTGAACTGGAGTAGAGGAAATAACTCGGAACTCAGCTAGCAGTACTGTGGGCGTGGAGAATGCAGTAGCCTGGTGTCAAACACGGGGCAACGGGATCGGCACTGAGACCCATAAACCTCGCCCGAGTCGTATGAACAACAGGCTACTCAAATTACCCGTGTCGCACAGCGAGGCTTTCACCTTGCGACCCCTCGTGGGCTGGCGTTCCAGCTTCGTGCTCGGGACTGGCCGTCACGTCGTCAGGATAAAATTGTCGTTGTTACTTCAGACAAACGCAGTGGCGCAAATGCTATCCCAACGGTTTGAGAATCGACATGGACGAAGACGGAGGTTAGCACAGTTTTCTACGCGCACCAATCATCATCATCATCATCATCATCATCATCATCATCATCATCATCATCATTCTACAGCGGAACTTCATGCAAAGTGAAACCTCTCATTTACGGACATCGAAGGGGCGTAACAATCTGTCCGCATCTGGGAGGTGTCCTTTATTGGAAGGGAGGCTCCCCAATCTAACAGTAAATTTATAATATGCATTATGTATCCCTTCATGTTTTAAATTAAATGTATTACTGTAGTTTAATTCAAATACAGTATACTATATTACAGTAAATTCTTTGCAACTTTTAACTATAGTACATACTTACTTACTTACTTACAAATGGCTTTTAAGGAACCCGAAGGTTCATTGCCGCCCTCACATAAGCCCTCCGGCGGTCCCTATCCTGTGCAAGATTAATCCACTCTCTATCATCATACCCCACCTCCCTCAAATACATTTTAATATTATCCTCCCATCTACGTCTCGGCCTCTCTAAAGGTCTTTTTCCCTCCGGTCTCCCAACTAACACTCTATATGCATTTCTGGATTCGCCCATATGTGCTACATGCCCTGCCCATCTCAAACGTCTGGATTTAAAGTTCATAATTATGTCAGGTGAAGAATACAATGCGTGCAGTTCTGTGTTGTGTAACTTTCTCCATTCTCCTGTAACTTCATCCCGCTTAGCCCCAAATATTTTCCTAAGCACCTTATTCTCAAACACTCTTAACCTATGTTCCTCTCTCAGAGTGAGAGTCCAAGTTTCACAGCCATACAGAAGAACCGGTAATATAACTGTTTTATAAATTCTAACTTTCAGATTTTTGGACAGCAGACTGGATAATAAGAGCTTCTCAACCGAATAATAACACGCATTTCCCATATTTATTCTGCGTTTAATTTCCTCCCGAGTGTCATTTATATTTGTTATTATTGCTCCAAGATATTTGAATTTTTTCACCTCTTCGAACGATAAATCTCCAATTTTTATATTTCCATTTCGTACAATATTCCGGTCACGAGACATAATCATATACTTTGTCTTTTATGGATTTACTTCCAAATCGATCGCTCTACTTGCTTCAAGTAAAATTCCCGTGTTTTCCCTAATCGTTTGTGTATTTTCTCCTAACATATTCACGTCATCCGCATAGACAAGAAGCTGATGTAACCCGTTCAATTCCAAACCCTGGACTTTCCTAATGGCATACTCTAGAGCGAAGTTAAAAAGTAAAGGTGATAGTGCATCTCCTTGCTTTAGCCCGCAGTGAATTGGAAAAGCATCAGATAGAAACTGACCTATACGGACTCTGCTGTATGTTTCAACTATAGTACATAAGATCAAAAAAGGAAAATACAGTACTGTGCCATGCAATTTTATTGAATCAAGTTCTGTCCGCAGTCAGGAGGTAAAGCAAGCTTTAGGACTGTGAAACAGCTGTCCGTGTCCGTGTCTGAGAGTGTCCGTAAACGAGAGTTTAATTTATCATTATTTCTATGTTATTTCAGTTGGGACATAAAAATCTGTCCGTATTTGAGGAGTGTCCGTAACTTGGGAGTGTCCGTAAGGAGAGGTTTCACTGTACATGTTTTTTTTATTGATTCGGCATGTTGAAAAATTAAAAGTGGATCTTCACCGATCATAGTTTTTACGTTTGAATGAAGCCACCTTTATTTTGCATAAATGCATATTTCGAGGGGTTTTCTCTTCTAAATGCATAATACATATATTCTTATTATTATATGTATTTATTCACACTGCAAATGGATAAATACCCGGTGGCAGTGGTAACTAATTACACTCAATAATGACAATTAATAATAAACACAATTAATAATAAATTAATAATAACACCGATAATAATCATTAATACTAATAAATAATAACATTAGTATAATAATATTAACAAGGAACATCCTAAATTAAATGAAGCACGATCACTTAAAATAACATTTAAAGTAAATCTAATTTGTATCTTAACCCTAAGTTCGAACTAAAACCCACGAGCATGATATGTTCATACATGCACAAGTACCTTTCAGCACTACACTCATTTCGCTGAGAACTCACTCACTGCACTGGAACTACGACACATTTCACTGATACTATCCTGATTTCACTAACACTTCAAAAACATGGAAAAACTGTTTTGTTATATAACCAATTACCGTTTAATGAATGTAAACATGATATTTTACTTATAATATTTGAGTGAACCAAACTTAGTCTATTTTGTTTGTTTAATCAACTTCTGTATTAACTTACATGATTCTGAATAAAAACTTGGGAAAAATTATATAGACATAATATCTGACGCTTCGAATTCCTAATAGACTTAAGATGGAGGTGAAGGGTTAACAAGCATCGTACTTCGGCTGTTCAACTCTTGAAAAATTACTCCGCTACTCTTGGATAGAAACAAAATGCACTCTAGAGCCCTTGAAGTTGCGGAAAATTTGTTGTTATATCGGGATCGATCCTGTGTTCTTCCAGTTCGTAGCAGTCTCTCTACATGCCGCGGAGTGAGAACCAGGGTCAGGTGTTCGTTCCTAGAAAGGAGGAACTGCATCCCGTGGAGATGGGACTTGCTAATGAACCCGTCTGCACGCGATGCCCGCACACAATTAACGTCGCCCTGTTTCCATGGTGAGAGCTGCATCAGACAGACTGAGAATTAGTGCGCTCACAGCTTAACTGATACTGTAATAATACTTACTTACTTACTTACTGGCTTTTAAGGAACCCGGAGGTTCATACTCGCCCTCACATAAGCCCGCCATCGGTCCCTATCCTGAGCAAGATTAATCCACTCTCTGCCATTATATCCCACCTCCCACAAATCCATTTTAATATTATCTTCCCATCTACGTCTCGGCCTCCCCAAAGGTCTTTTTCCCTCCGGCCTCCCAACTAACACTCTATATGCATTTCTGGATTCGTCCATACGTGCTACATGCCCTGCCCATCTCAAACGTCTGGATTTAATGTTCCTAATTATGTCAGGTGAAGAATACAATGCGTGCAGTTCTGCGTTGTGTAACTTTCTCCATTCTCCTGTAACTTCATCCCTCTTAGCCACAAATATTTTCCTAAGCACCTTATTCTCAAACACCCTTAACCTATGTTCCTCTCTCAAAGTGAGAGTCCAAGTTTCACAACCATAAAGAACAACCGGTAATATAGCCTAACTGTTTTATAAATTCTTTTAGATTTTTTGACAGCAGACTGTATGATAAAAGCTTCTCAACCGAATAATAACACGCATTTACCATATTTATTCTGTGTTTAATTTCCTCCCGAGTGTCATTTATATTTGTTACTGTTGCTCCAAGATATTTGAACTTCTCCACCTCTTCAAAAGATAAATTTTCAATTTTTATATTTCTATTTCGTACAATATTCTGGTCACAAGACATAATCATATACTTTGTCTTTTCGGGATTTACTTCCAAACATATCTCTTTACTTGCTTCCAGTAAAATTTCCGTGTTTTCCCTAATCGTTTGTGGATTTTCTCCTAACATATTCACGTCATCCGCATAGACAAGCAGCTGATGTAACCCGCTCTATTCCAAACCCTCTCTGTTATCCTGGACTATTATTATTATTATTATTATTACTATTATTATTAGGCCTATTATTATTATTATTACTATTATTATTATTATTATTATTATTCAAATACTTGGGGTGTACTATAAGCAGTAACATGAGCTGCTCTTAAGAAGTCAAAAGGAGAATAGCAATGGCAAAGGAAGCTTTTAATAGAAAAAGGATCTCTGGAGAAAGAACTAAGGAAGAGACTAGTGAAATACTTTGTGTGGAGTGTAGCATTGTATGGGGCAGAAACATGGACATTATGACGAAGTCAAAAAAAGAAGCGAATAGAAACATTTTAAATGTGGATATGGAGAAGGATGGAGAGTGTGAAATGTACAGACAGAATAAGAAATGAAACTGTGTTGGAAAGAGTGGATGAAAAAAGAATGATGCTGAAACTGATCAGAAAGAGGAAAAGGAATAGGATGGGTCATTGGTTGAGAAGAAATTGCCTTCTGAAGGATGCACTGGAAGGAATGATGAATGGGAGAAGAGTTCGGGGCAGAAGAAGATATCAGATGATAGACGACATTAAGGTATGTGGATCATATGAGGAGACAAAGAGGAAGACAGAAAATAGGAAAAACTGGAGAATGCTGGGTTTGCAGTGAAATACTTGCCCTTGGGCAGAACACTATGAATGAATGAATGAATTATTATTATTATTATTATTATTATTATTAATATTATTATTATTATTATTATTATTGCTATAGTTACTATTATGGCTACTGAGTTTACAACAATATTCATTACACAGTACATTATTTCTTAAATTACAATTTACGAAATTATTATTAGGCCTATTCAATGACACAATGTCACAGGCTAAAGCAAGCATTCTAAAATAGTTCTTTTTGTACTATTTTCTCTAACCCCGTGCCGGTATTACAGATATCAACCCTCCAATAAAATTATAACACGACAGGTGTAGGCCTATACTACAATCTTAAACTGAAGGACCAAATGAAAATTACGTCGCTCGTTAACCCTCCAATAAATATAGCCTATAGTCTACCCCCAAAATTAACTTTTCGAATCCTCAAAAAGGTAAGCTCCAAACATCATAACCTAATACCGTATGTAATTATCATCATCATTCCAGCTCTTCTTCTTCTTCTTTTTCTTCTTCTTTTTCTTCTTCTTCTTATTCAGTTCCTATCATTTACTCTTTGGATGTGTCACATCTGTCAGCCCAATTGTCTACAATTCTACATCAGTATCTTATAAATCTGACCTTCTTGGCCGTGGCGGAGTGGTTAGCCTCTCTGCCTTTCACAGTGGTGACTCGAGTTCGATTCCAGTCTGAATCACGAGATTAGCAGACGAAGGAATTTGTGGTGGACAAAGCGGGAGCAAAGGGTTTTTCTCGGAGTTCGTCCGTTTTCCTCACCATTATGATAACTCTACAATGCTCCACAACCACCCTTACTCTGCGAGGACCTGAGCCAGATCTCCAGAACAATAAATAAAAAATGTCTGAAAATTGTAGGCCTACACATTGTGTTTAATAAAAACTATTATTATTATTATTATAAATCTGGTCTCTCCTCGGTATAACCATGCCAATTCTTTCTTCTGTCAGTATTTTGTTTAAAGAAGTCAAGTTACCTGTAATTATGGTCCATACTTACTTATTTACTTACAAATGGCTTTTAAGGAACCCGGAGGTTCACTGCCGCCCTCACATAAGCTCGTCATCGGTCCCTATCCTGTGCAAGATCAATCCAGTCTCTACCATCATATCCCACCACCCTCAAATCCATTTTAATATTATCCTCCCATCCACGCCTCGGCCTCTCCAAAGGTCTTTTTCCCTCCGGCCTCCCAACTAACACTCTATATGCATTTCTGGATTCGCCCATTCGTGCTACATGTCCTGCCCATCTCAAACTTCTGGATTTAATGTTCGTAATTATGTCAGGTGAAGAATACAATGCGTGCAGTTCTGCGTTGTGTAACTTTCTCCATTCTCCTGTAACTTCATCCCTCTTAGCCCCAAATATTTTCCTAAGCACCTTATTCTCAAACACCCTTAACCTATGTTCCTCTCTCAAAGTGAGAGTCCAAGTTTCACAACCATACAGAACAACCAGTAATATAACTGTTTTATAAATTCTAAAATTGTGGTCCAGGTAAAAAAGGTAAAGGTATCCCCGTCACACGCCATGAAGGTACTTGGGGGGCATGGAGGTAGAGCCCCATGCTTTCCATCACCTCGGCACTAGAATGAGGTGGTGTGGTCGGCACCACGCTCTGACCGCCTTTTACCCCCGGGAAAGACCCGGTACTCAATTTTATAGGAGGCTGAGTGAACCTCGGGGCCGTTCTGGAAGCTTGGCAACGAGGAAAATCCCGTCACCACTTGGGATCGAACCCCGGACTTTCCAGCCCGTAGCCAGCTGCTCTACCAACTTGTGGTCCATACTTTTGTTAAATCATTCTTTAATAATATTTATCCTTATGTGTATCAACAGCCGAGACACCAGTAGTTTAATTGGAGCGGAACGTCATTTCGGAAAATAAAAATATAGGCCTATGTATTGTCGGAAACATGAGGCTGTCAAAGTGGAGACCCAGTACGAGTTCATATTTGGCGATTACTATATTGGTAAGGTGAGATTCTGTAAATATTTTTTCCAACTAAATCACTGCGAAACGCTAATCTATATTAATGTTAATAGTTTATAGTAGGCCTAGTCCTACAGTACTTACAGTGCAATAATAGGTTTGTTGAAGCGATAAAAATCAAGCAGTTGTTCGATTAATCTCCAAATTCGTGAAACCACAAATTTCCAGTTGCTATGGTGACATTCGTTTATTTATTGAGAGATAAGGAATGGATAGTTTTCGTTGACATTTCATAGCATTACTGCTAATCGGTGTTAAGAATAAACATGAGTACTGTCATTGCAAGTTATCTTGAACCTCACATCCCCTAAGTCTGTCTTTGGAACTGCTCGGTACGGCATGTACTCATCAACGTAACGGCACGGCAAGGATGCCCCTCCCTCGGGTAACGTGACTCTTTTCAAAAAACGTTGGTTCTTTTACTTTACGGCTCTCTACTGTAAAAGAACTTGGTTCAATACAGACATCAACTTCTCTCGATACTCCGGTTTTGAGAGGAGAACATAGTTTCGTAGCAAGCTTTAATTAACCTGTAATGAGTAAGTATTTAAATATAATCTTGTGTACACTCCTCTCTCATCCGGGCTGGGGACCGGCAATGGCGGAGTTACTACAGCTACTTCTGTACATTATATAGGCCTACATGACTTACACCTTCAGCTGATATGGACATATTCTTATAACAATATTTTACAGGCTTATTATTTGAATTTACATTAATTTACAATTATACACAATCCATATCCCTATCATTGCTGCCATCATCGCTTGTTCCAAAATTAACTATTTCGTCAATGGCATCATCCATTCGGAATTATCTTCTTAATCGTAGGTACTACTTTCTGAATACGATAGAATTCTTCGATTGTATCCCGAATAACATGTTGATCGAAGTCGTCCACTTCAACTTTACACAAGTCTAATTCTGTAATGAAATAATATGATTAGTAGAACTATAAGAAAATAATAACTTGCAACAGTGATTCATTATGTCGCTCTCAATACACACACTATTGTACATAACTATTATAGCAATAATTTCTAAACATTACATACCTGTTCTTTCCCGGAGTAGTGTGAGGTTCATTCGGTTGTAATTCAATATTATTTTTAATTCTCTTCACGGAACTAATACTTTTGCCAGAGTATTTAGCCGCTCTCTCATATTCCTTAGCAAGAGGTTCCAGCAAATATTTGTTTAATTTTTCCTCCTCGCAATGCTTAATTTTATTATATTTGCGATAATTTCTCTTTCTCGGCTATGGATAACAGCGTTACTTTTTCTCCGCGGTGGTGTGATTTCACCATAATTACTACTCTATGGTTGCTGCTCCATGGTAACACTACTGGTACGCAGTGAAGGAAATAGCTCTATGTTTCTTGACAAGAGATTATGCTGCGGAGCATGCGCAAACAACTCAGTTGGCTCCACCCACGTTACGCGCTTCCTTCCCTCTGCCCCTCTGTCCCCGCTCAGAAGGTTCAAGATAACTTGCAATATCAGTATATAGTATATACTGGACTTTTTTTAGTATATACTCTTGTTAGTAAGAATAAAAACATTTGAGTACCTACTCATTTTTTATTATATACTCATAACATGGAATCATAGTAGAATATACTCAAGTGTCCATCTTGTACAGAATATATACTCGTGCTTGCTAAGAATAAAAGCTAGTATATTCTCATATTTATAAGTTCGTTCTCATGTTATTCTGAGTATGGTTTGTAGCAGGCTCAATTCTGAATATTTCTTGATTTGTGTTCAGTTTAAAGTTAAATTTAAAAGAAATGGCATAATTTATGAACGATGTAGTGCCTCATGGAAAAATATGGAAAAAGACGTGAACTTCAGAACCCTTTAACGCTTCACAAAAGTGAATGTGAAAAAGATTAAACATGTATTTGTTCTTCATAAAAACATAACCTATAAGAATATGAATGGCTATTAAATTATAATGTTAGATTGTATTGTTAAATATAATTGACAGTTACAGTTCATTTTGTAAAATTTGAATTGCAAAATGCAATTATTTGTAACTTTAAAATGATATATAACTGCTCCATAATAAAAAATACAATTAGCATAACTGGAATTCTAGAAATGGATTGTAATCTCTATCCAACATCCCGCAATGACGATTTCCCAGTAGTATTTTCTTGTTTCCTGCTTTATTAACGTCACTTATCTGATTCACACTCTCTTTCATATTTATTTACTTACTTATTTATTTATTCATCTATTTAATTTATTTATTTCATTTATTTATTTATCTCTTTATTTATTTAATTTACTTATTTATTTCATTTATTTAATTTATTTACTTATTTATTTATTTACTTAATTTATTTATTTTATTTATTTACTTAATTATTTAATTAATTAAATTAATTAATTAATTTTATTATTTATTTATTTATCCATTATTAAAATTTACAAAAAGCAAAACATAAACCACTACAGTACGCCGATAGCATGTGAAAGTCTATAAAAAACTGAGCATCGCAGTGCAATGTGGTCAAAGAGGATAGGCAACACGAGTACATACTAACTTTTAAACGATCAAGAAGGCTGTAGAGATGAGTATATATTCGCGTTAGGTAGAATGTCTTTATTCTTACGAAAATGAGTAACTTATGTTCTAGTGGTTACGAGTATATAATCATAGGAAGTGCTCATACTCATAAGTATAAACCTTGAGAAAGTACTTAAGCTTTATTCTTACTACCCAATGTATTTAAACAAGTAACTCAAGGATTCCCATCCCTCACGTGACTACCGCTGCACCATGTGGCAACATCGCGTCTACACCTCCACCTCTCCAATAAACGTCAATACTAAAGTAATTTTACTTCTGGTGTAGCGCTTCCATTCTCTGTACTCGCCCTTTGTGCACCGATGCACAAAACCCTACAGAATCCTCCCCAAAGACCGGCAGGCACCCTTCTCAACCGCTGATCCGAAGATTACGGGGGTGAAAGACACAAAAGTGGAATAGTCTGTGACGTGACAATGCTGGGTGTAAAGGTCGCAGCCACGCCGACTGCGTGGGCGAGAACTCGGTCCGATAAGGAAACTCTGACGATTACGTCTCTATGACGACCGGTTACATACGAGTATACGTAGAATTCAGTTCTTGTCGTCTCGCTTTTGTTTCACTTTTATTAATCCGGTTCTCAAGTCGGATGACAGTCCGCTGTTGCCTAGGTAACAGATGGGGCAAAATCGTCAGTTTTTGTTTTTTTTTTTTTTCTGACACAGAGAAATATAAGGGACAAGATGCAGAGAGCTACTAGTAAAGTATTTATATATTATGCAGATCCGATTATAATCATTTTTATTTACTATACTTTTTAATACAAGTTTATTATTAGGTTACCACCACCACCACCACCACCACTACCATCACCACCACCACCACCATCCGAACGAGAACCCGGGACTTTCCAGTCCGCAGTCTGTTGCCCAACCAACTGAGCTACGTATTATGGCTTCCATATTGTATTAGTAGAAATACCCAATGAATCAATTTATCAATAAAAAAGATTTAATTAATTAATTAACGCATAAATAAGCTTAATGAATGAATACACAAATTAAATATTAATTAATAGACGAATGAATAAATGAATGAATGATAGAAAGATTAAACTAACCAATCAATAAATAAACGCATAAATGAAAGATTAAAGCAATTGACGAAGGAATGAATGAAAAATTAAGTTAATGAGCGAATGAATGAATACATGATTGAAAGATTAAATTAATTCACGAATGAATAAATGTATAATTTATTGAAAGATTAAGTTAATGGACGTATGATTAATTAATTTATGTGAATATAAAAAATTAAATTACATACGAATGAATGCATAAATAAATGATTAAATGAAATGTTAAAGTGACTGATGAATGAATGAATGAATGAATGAATGAATGAATGAATGAATGAAAAATTAAGTTAATGGACGAATGAATGAGTACATAATTGAAAGATTAAATTACCTACAATTCACGAATGAATAAATGCAGTCCAAGCTTGTGGAGTAACGGTCAGAGCGTCTGGCCGCGAAACCAGGTGACCCGGATTCGAATCCCGGTCGGGGCAAGTTACCTGGTTGAGGTTTTTTCCGGGGTTTCCCTCAATGCAATACGAGCTAACGCTGAGTAACTTTCGGTGCTGGATCCCAGACTCAT
Source organism: Periplaneta americana (assembly GCF_040183065.1). NCBI lineage: Eukaryota > Metazoa > Arthropoda > Insecta > Blattodea > Blattidae > Periplaneta > Periplaneta americana. The sequence continues at coordinate 9,919,669 of NC_091130.1, read as the reverse complement.
TTCACCGGCATTATCACCTTCACTTCATTCAGACGCTAAATAACCTAGATGTTGATACAGCGCCGTAAAATAACCCAATTTAAAAAAAAGGATAAATTCACAAATGAAATATTAAGTTAATGGACGTATGAATTAATTAGTTCATGCAAAAATAAAAAAAAATAAATAAATTACAGATGAATGACCATGTAAATGAATGATCAAATGAAAGATTAAAGTTACTGACAAATGAATGAGTAATTAAGTTAATGGACGAATGAATGAGTACATAATTGAAAGATTAAAATAATTCACAAATGAATAAATGCACAAATGAAAGATTACGTTAATGGAAGTATGAAATAATTAATTCATGCAAAAACAAAGATTAAATTTCTGACGAATGAATGCATAAATGAATGATTAAATGAAAGATTAAAGTTAATTACGAATGAATGGAAAATTAAGTTAATGGACGAATGAATGAGTACATAATTGAGAGATTAAAATAATTCACAAATGAATAAATGCACAAATGAAATATTAAGTTAATGGACGTATGAATTAATTAATTCATGCAAAAATAAAAGATTAAATTGCTGACGAATGAATGCATAAATGAATTATTAAATGAAAGATTAAAGTTAACGACGAATGAATGAATAATTAAGTTAATGGACTAATGAATGAGTACATAATTGAAAGATTAAAATAATTCACAAATGAATAAATGCACAAATGAAAGATTAAGTTAATGGACGTATGAATTAATTAATTCATGCAAAAATAAAGATTAAATTGCTGACGAATGAATGCATAAATGAATGATTAAATGAAAGATTAAAGTTAATGACGAATGAATGGAAAATTAAGTTAATGGACGAATGACTGAGTACATAATTGAGAGATTAAAATAATTCACAAATGAATAAATGCACAAATGAAATATTAAGTTAATGGACGTATGAATTAATTAATTCATACAAAAATAAAAGATTAAATTGCTGACGAATGAATGCATAAATGAATTATTAAATGAAAGATTAAAGTTAACGACGAATGAATGAATAACTAAGTTAATGGACTAATGAATGAGTACATAATTGAAAGATTAAAATAATTCACAAATGAATAAATGCACAAATGAAAGATTAAGTTAATGGACGTATTAATTAATTAATTCATGCAAAAATAAAGATTAAATTGCTGACGAATGACTGCATAAATGAATGATTAAATGAAAGATTAAAGTTAACGACGAATGAATGAATAATTAAGTTAATGGACTAATGAATGAGTACATAATTGAAAGATTAAAATAATTCACAAATGAATAAATGCACAAATGAAAGATTAAGTTAATGGACGTATGAATTAATTAATTCATGCAAAAATAAAAGATTAAATTGCTGACGAATGAATGCATAAATGAATTATTAAATGAAAGATTAAAGTTAACGACGAATGAATGAATAATTAAGTTAATGGACTAATGAATGAGTACATAATTGAAAGATTAAAATAATTCACAAATGAATAAATGCACAAATGAAAGATTAAGTTAATGGACGTATGAATTAATTAATTAATGCAAAAATAAAGATTAAATTGCTGACGAATGAATGCATAAATGAATGATTAAATGAAAGATTAAAGTTAATGACGAATGAATGGAAAATTAAGTTAATGGACTAATGACTGAGTACATAATTGAGAGATTAAAATAATTCACAAATGAATAAATGCACAAATGAAAGATTAAGTTAATGGACGTATGAATTAATTAATTCATGCAAAAATAAAAGATTAAATTGCTGACGAATGAATGCATAAATGAATTATTAAATGAAAGATTAAAGTTAACGACGAATGAATGAATAACTAAGTTAATGGACTAATGAATGAGTACATAATTGAGAGATTAAAATAATTCACAAATGAATAAATGCACAAATGGAAGATTACGTTAATGGAAGTATGAATTAATTAATTCATGCAAAAAGAAAGATTAAATTGCTGACGAATGAATGCATAAATGAATGATTAAATGAAAGATTAAAGTTAATGACGAATGAATGGAAAATTAAGTTAATGGACGAATGAATGAGTACATAATTGAGAGATTAAAATAATTCACAAATGAATAAATGCACAAATGGAAGATTACGTTAATGGAAGTATGAATTAATTAATTCATGCAAAAATAAAGATTAAATTGCTGACGAATGAATGCATAAATGAATGATTAAATGAAAGATTAAAGTTAATGACGAATGAATGGAAAATTAAGTTAATGGACGAATGAATGAGTACATAATTGAAAGATTAAAATAATTCACAAATGAATAAATGAACAAATGAAATATTAAGTTAATGGACGTATGAATTAATTAATTCATGCAAAAATAAAAGATTAAATTGCTGACGAATGAATGCATAAATTAATTATTAAATGAAAGATTAAAGTTAACGACGAATGAATGAATAATTAAGTTAATGGACTAATGAATGAGTACATAATTGAAAGATTAAAATAATTCATAAATGAATAAATGCACAAATGAAAGATTAAGTTAATGGACGTATGAATTAATTAATTCATGCAAAAATAAAGATTAAATTGCTGACGAATGAATGCATAAATGAATGATTAAATGAAAGATTAAAGTTGATGAAGGAATGAATGAATAAAAGAATAAATTATTTAACGAATGAATGAATGAATGAATGAATGAATGAATGAATAAATGAAAGAATAAATTATTGAACGAATGAATAAACGTATAATGAAAAACCATATTAATGAGCGAATGAATGAACGAAAACATGAAATATCAAATGAATGAATGAATAAATAAATAAATAAATAAATAAATAAATAAATAAATAAATAAATACAAGAATAAATTAATGAACGAATGAATGAACGCATAATGAAAAAAACATATTAATGAGCGAATGAATGAACGCATAATGAAAAACTAAATTAATGAGTGAATGAATGAACGAAAACATGAAATATCAAATGAATGAATGAATTAATGAATAAATAAATGAATGAATGAATGAATGAATGAATGAATGAATGAAGAAATGCTATTTACAATTATTGATCCTTTGATTATGGTTTATTACTATTGAAAAATGAATCTGAGGACCAAACACCCAGAAGTTAACCGACAGTATTTCTTCCAAAAGCAGCTAATAATAAAGTTCAGATGTTACCATCGCTCTATCCTCAGGAATTTTAGTAGTAGGGCCTATAAGGTATAAATTATGGATCAGTCCTTAAAGCAGAGCTGAGTTAGGAGTTTAGTGGGGTGTGTAAACTGCAACGAGCGAAGAAACCCAACACTGATTTGTGGAAATCATACAAAAAGATGAAAGTCGCTATTGTAAGATTATTTTCACCCTAGTGGACGAGAAACCGTAATCCCTTTCTGTCAAGGATTCGGAACCCTGTGGACAGGAAAGAATAGTTCTGTCCAGCGGCAAGACGACCCTCAATAATCTGCTACAGTTGCCGCGCAGGGGAGTGGAAAACACATCCATGCAAGAACGGCCCATGTAAGCTTAAGGCCGTGTGTCCAGCAGTGTTGACAGGTTAGGTTTGTATTGGGAGAGTTGAGACTTCAAGATTTAGCTGTTCAACATATCAGAGAGTCTGAAATGGGGCATTCCACACGGCACTCAGAAAACTATTATTATTATTATTATTATTATTATTATTATTATTATTATTATTATTATTATTATTAAAGAGATAGGTTTAGAAGTAAATCCCGAAAAGACAAATTATATGATTACGTCCCGTGACGAGAATAGTGTACGAAATGGAAATATAAAAAATTGGAAATTTATCTTTTGAAGAGGAGAAGTTCAAATATCTTGGAGCAACAGTAACAAACATAAATGATACTCGGGAGGAAATTAAACACAGAATAAATATGGAAAATGCCTGTTATTATTCGGTTGAGAAGCTTTTATCATCCAGTCTGCTGTCAAAAAATCTGATAGAATTTATAAAACAGTTATATTACCGGTTGTTCTTTATGGTTGTGAAACTTGGACTGTCACTTTTAGACAGGAACATAGGATAAGTGTGCTTGAGAATAAGGTGCTTAGGAAAATATTTGGGGCTAAGAGGGATGACTTACAGGAGAATGAAGAAAGTTACACAACGCAGAACTGCACGCATTGTATTCTTCACCTGACAAAATTAGGAACATTAAATCCAGACGTTTGACATGGGCAGGGCATGTAGCACGTATGGGCGAATCCAGAAATGCATATAGAGTGTTAGTTGGGAGGCCGGAGGGAAAAGATCTTTGTGGAGGCCGAGACGTAGATGGAAGGATAATATTAAAATGGATTTGAGGGTGGTGGGATATGATGATAGAGAATGGATTAATCTTGCTCAGGATAGGGACCGATGGCGGGCTTATGTGAGGGCGGCAATGAACCTCCGGGTTCCTTAAAAGCCATTTGTAAGTAAGCATGTAAACAATTTGTTATGAATAAATATTAATTTTTAAGATGTTATTTATTGCGATTTTTGCATGTAACTTTATTATGTATCGAATCCTTCCCTGAGCTCGAGAACATTATTTTTCAGGGGAGTGCTAGAATTATTGTCTATTTACAATTTCCATATTTTTCTAGCAATAGCATAAACTTATTATTATTATTATTATTATTATTATTATTATTATTATTATTATTACGGGTATATTATTTAACAACAGACTGGTGTCATGGTGAATGTTCAAAAGTAAGAGGTTCTTTTAAGTGCACACATTTTCTTCACAATCTTAAAAGGTTCATATCTCACAAAAAATTCAACTGTTTTGCGTCACCATGACGAGTTTGTTTCTGTTTAGTCTGGTGGTCCTGTTATCAATAGACATTTTTCTGCAACTTGGACTGCAAGATTGCCCAATATTAACCTAACAGATTATTGGTTGTGGGGCTATCAGAAGGAAAGAGGTTTTTGAGCAAACCTACGACAATTTATAAGTTGAAAGACTTCACCGCACACATTGAGACAGATATTCCAGAACACGAACTCAGAATTGCTGTATGCTGCATTGAAGAAAGGCTGTTACTTGTACAAGAACAAAATGGTGGACACAGGCCTACATCTATGATGAAGTTATGGCAACAGGTGGTGATGTAGAAATCCAGTTTCTTGTGTGCTTATATGGAACGTATCTATTTTGTTTTTGCTGCGTCCTAATAGACGTATGTTATTCAAATATCTCTACGTTTCATGTACATAGGATCCCTATATTAAAATTCTATAGGACCCAAAACGCCTAAATGAGCTTATAAACTCCTGCAAGTGCCTAAAAACTATGTTTGTGCCTGAAAAACGCCTTTTTAATCATCATCATATCATCATCCTTCACGAATTAGGCCTCTGTAGACCTGTTTCGGCCCCATCTAGCAGTCTTCTAAAAGGTCTTCCTGGTCGACGATGTCCTCTAGGTTTATACTGCATCATAATTTTTGGGATTCTTGAATTTTCCATTCTTCTTACATGATCTAGCCAATTTAATTTGTATCTGCTGATTTTTTCTTCTACTAACTCTACTTCTAATTGTTCTAAAATTTCTTCATTCCTTTTTCGGTCTAAAAGAGTATATCCTGCTGTCCTCCTGAAAAATTTCATTTCCGTTGCTTTGATTCTGTTCATGTCTTTTTTCTTTAATATCCAAATCTTGCTTCCGTATAAAAGAGAGGGTAATGCTAGTGTATTATATATTTTTATTCTTGTAGATTTTTGTACTAATTTAGCTTTTAATGTATTGTTTATTATTCCTAGAATTTGTGTAATTTTGGTAATTTTCTTGTTCACATCTTTTTCATTTTGATGAGATATTTCACAACCCAGATAATTGAAATTTTGTACTTGCTCGAGGCATTGGTTATTGTGTATTATCTTACTTCTGACTGGGTCTTGTCCTAAAAATGCCGTTACTTTTGATTTTTGTGCTGAAATTTCCATCCCAAAATCTTTTAATATTTTATTTAATGTATATAATCCTCTTTGTAAATTATCCTCTGAACTGGAAATTGTGACTTGATCATCGGCATAGAGTAAGGTATTTAATGTTAGAGGACTGGTTATTTTGATTCCTGATGTTTAGATTTGGTTCCATTTTAAAATAATTATGATTATAATTTTTAATATTTTCCGTACTGTATATTTAAAATAAAAAAATGTCGAAACAAAAATTGCAAAACTTAAAAAAGAAACTACAAAAATGCTATTTAAAATGTAAAACAAATTATTATGGTAATGCAGGCTATGATGATAACGATAATAAGACTTGCAATAACAACAATAATAATAACCGGTGCACCATGAGAAGGCTCCATGAGTGCACATCTGTCAGTACAATTATGGAATTTGAAGACGGTTCGTGCTTTCTACCTGCGAAATCCGACAACATATTATGCTGTGAGCTTCTTTGTGACAAATCCCTCACACTTTTCGGAGCCCTATAGAGGGGTGTCCAACATAACAGTGAGTTATTATGATACAGGCCTATTTTTGTCTGTCTGTTCACAATTTTTTTTCAAACTCCATCTCCCACATTTATCACATGTATAATTTCCATCCATCAAGCTGTTGGGTAGTCTTTTCCATTTCGTTCGTTCGTTCCGCCTCTTGCAGCTCAAGCTCTAGGGTGCTGAACTTCCATCTAGGCATCTCCAGCCAAGTCGTTATGAAATTTGTAGTAAAAAATTGTAAAGTAAAGTCTTGCGCGTAGTATGGGTTCCGATGGTAATATACGAAGGGCTTCAGGTACTCGTCTGAGCATGGATCCTGGCTCTGGCAGAGCTCATGCAGGATAGCCCACCTGTCAGCGTCGGATTCATGAATACCACAAGCAGTACTAATGTCCAGCTATTGTTTCTCCCATTTTCTTGGATAATTCATAATGTGACATCAGGGATTGTCGGACACTGTCACAGTTTAAAATTAAACTGGAGAAATATGTTTTATCCCACGAAATCCGTTGCTAAGAAGTTGCTAGATTTATGCTGCAATTTTTATCTTTGGTATTTTGGCAATAATTTCCATTTGTTAGAGTAATATTTTCTCTTGTCTTTGTGCCATGATACTACAACAGCTTATCTTCTCTTGATTAATAATAATAATAATAATAATAATAATAATAATAATAGTAATAATAATAATGACCGTTAAGTGTCACTATCATTTTATGAATGTATTTGTTGAATATTATTTTACCTTTTTTGTATCATTACATAATATGTATGTACTCGTATTTTGCATTTTTACTTTACAGGCTCATGTCAGGTATGGAAGTAAATCCCGAAAGGACGAAGTATATGATTATGTCTCGTGACCAGAATATTGTACAAAATGGAAACATAAAAATTGGAGATTTATCTTTCGAAGAGGTGGAAAAATTCAAATATCTTGGAGCAACAGTAACAAATATAAATGACAATCGGGAGGAAATTAAACACAGAATAAATATGGGAAATGCCTATTATTATTCGGTTGAGAATTTGTCATCTAGTCTACGGTCAAAAAATTTGAAAATTAGAATTTATAAAACAGTTATATTGCCTGTTGTTCGGTATGGTTGTGAAACTTGGACTCTCACTCTGAGAGAGGAACAAAGATTAAGGGTGTTTGAGAATAAGGTTCTTAGGAAAATATTTGGGTCTAAGAGGGATGAAGTTACAGGAGAATGGAGAAAGTTACACAACACAGAACTGCACGCATTGTATTCTTCACCTGGCATAATTAGGAACATTAAATCCAGACGTTTGAGATGGGCAGAGCATGTAGCACGTATGAGCGAATCCAGAAATGCATATAGAGTGTTAGTTCGGAGGCCAGAGGGGAAAAGACATTTGGGGAGGCCGAGACGTAGATGGGAAGATAATATTAAAATGGATTTGACGTAGGTGGGATATGATGATGGAGACTGGATTAATCTTGCACAGGATAGGGACAAATGGCGGACTTATGTGAGAGCGGCAATGAACCTCCGGGTTCCTTAAAAGCCGGTAAGTAAGTAAGTTCAGTTGTTTTTTAAATCATAGGTATTCATTTTGTTACATGTTATCGTATTAGATTCAGTTGCATGATTATGTATCGTTTTTATTGTAGTTGTAGTGTATTTCTGGTGGTGTGGAAAACACGGCCTGATGGTCTTAACTCCACCAGAGTAAATACATAGACAGACAATTAGACAGACAGACAAACAGCCAGTTAGAAATATAGATAGACAGACAGATAGACTGATAAATTGACGGACAGACAGACAGATAAATAGATAGATAGGTAGGTAGATTAGGTGGATAGATAGATAGATAGATAGATAGATAGATAGATAGATAGATAGATAGATAGATAGATAGATAGATAGATAGATAGATAGATAGATAGATAGATAGATAGATAGATAGATAGATAGATAGATAGATAGATGGGTGGGTGGGTGGTTGGGTGGGTGGTTGGGTGGGTGGGTGGGTGGTTGGACGGACGGACGGACAGACAGACAGACAGACAGATAGATAGATAGATAGATAGATAGATAGATAGATAGATAGATAGATAGATAAGTAGGTAGGTAGGTAGATAGGTAGATAGATAGATATATAGATAGATAGATAGATAGATAGATAGATAGATGGATGGATGGATGGATGGATGGATGGATGGATGGATGGATGGATGGATGGATGGATGGATGGATGGATGGATGGATGGATGGATGGATAGATAGATAGATAGATAGATAGATAGATAGATAGATAGATAGATAGATAGATAGATAGATAGATAGATAGATAGATAGATAGATAGATAGATAGATAGATAGATAGATAGATAGATAGATAGATAGATAGATAGATGGGTGGGTAGGTGGGTGGGTGGATGGATGGAGGGAGGGAGGGACGGACGGACAGACAGACAGACAGACAGACAGACAGGTAGGTAGGTAGGTAGATAGACAGACAGACAGAGGTAGGTAGATAGATAGATAGATAGATAGATAGATAGATAGATAGATAGATAGATAGATAGGTAGATAGATAGATAGATAGATAGATAGATAGATAGATAGATAGATAGATAGATAGATAGATAGATAGATAGATAGATAGATAGATAGATAGATAGATAGATAGATAGATAGATAGATAGATAGATAGATAGATAGATAGATAGATAGATAGATAGATAGATAGATAGATAGATAGATAGATAGATAGGCAGGCAGGCAGGCAGGCAGGCAGGCAGGCAGACAGACAGACAGATAGATAGATGGATAGGTAGATAGATAGATAGATAGATAGATAGATAGATAGATAGATAGATAGATAGATAGATAGATAGATAGATAGATAGATAGATAGATAGATAGGTAGATAGATAGGTAGATAGATAGATAGATAGATAGATAGATAGATAGATAGATAGATAGATAGATAGATAGATAGATAGATAGATAGATAGATAGATAGATAGATAGATAGATAGATAGATAAAGTAAATAAATAAATAAATAGACAAATCAACAGATAAAGAAATGGATAAATAATATAAATACATGTATAAATCTGTTTATATTGTTATGCCTAGCAACGTATATATCGCAATCTAGGACATCCTGACACAATATAGCTTAGCAGTTCTATAGTTCGACTACTATGAAGGATGCAACTTAAATTTCATTCCCATATCATGCAGTTCAAGAGAACAGAACTTGGCTTGTCCACAAGTGGACGCAGATGCAGTGCGCAATAAGTGGCAACCCCTGTGTGTCACGTGATGCTGTAAATCACCACCGCATCACCGATTCTGAAAGGAGAGCTTCTCAGAGCGGAAAGGAGAGCCCCCTGCCGGGCGAGGCTGCAACTACCGACTTCATTAGCGCGCTTCACGCTTCAGCTGTTCCCAGCTCCGGACAATGTGCTGGGGAACACAAAACACTCTGCGGATTAAGCTGCTGGACGCCGTCGTATCAACTGATCAAGATGTCACGAGGAGCGGGAGTAATAACTACGGAAAGTTGCGTTGTGACAGCAAGCAGATAGATTCCCGAAGATCGAGGCCGTACATTATCGCATGCTGAGGTATAATATTGTAGGGCTGAAGTTTTCTGTCAGATAATAATGATAATAATAATAATAATAATAATAATAGTAATTTGCTTCTGACTATTCGATCGAACGCTTTCGCCTAATCTATAAATATAATGAAATTCAATTTGTTGAATTAAAATAATAATAATAATAATAATAATAATAATAATAATAATAATAATAATAATAATAATAATAATAATAATAATAATAATAATAATAATAATAATTTACTTCTGACTATTCGATGGAACGCTTTCGCATAATCTATAAATACAATGAAACTTAATTTGTTGAATTAAAAAAAATAAAATAAATAAATAAATAAATAAATAATAATAATAATAATAATAATGATAATATTAATAATAATAATAATAATAATAATAATAATAGTAATTTGCTTCTGACTACTCGATCGAACGTTTTCGCATAATCTATAAATATAAATGAAACTCAATTTGTTGAATAAAAAAATGAATAATAATAATAATAATAATAATAATAATAATAATAATAATAGTAATTTGTTTCTGACTATTCGATCGAACGCTTTCGCATAATCTATAAATACAATGAAATTCAATTTGTTGAATTAAAATAATAATAATAATAATAATAATAATAATAATAATAATAATAATAGTAATTTGCTTCTGACTATTCGATCGAACGCTTTCGCATAATTTATAAATACAATGAAATTCAATTTTTTAAATTAAAATAATAATAATAATAATAATAATAATAATAATAATAATTTGCTTCTGACTATTCGATCGAACGCTTTCGCATAATCTTTAAATACAATGAAACTCAATTTGTTGAATTAAAATAATAAAATACTAATTTTATTTATTTATTTATTTATTTATTTAGAATATTAACGTGCAAAACAACAGCACAAGGCCAATTAGGCCTTAATAATAATAATAATAATAATAATAATAATAATAATAATAATAATAATACTTACTTACTTATGGCTTTTAAGGAACCCGGAGGTTCATTGCCGCCCTCACATAAGCCCGCCATCGGTCCCTATCCTGAGCAAGATTAATCCAGTCCCTACCATCATATAACACCTCCCTCAAATCCATTTTAATATTATCTTCCCATCTACGTCTCGCCCTCCCCAAAGGTCTTTTTCCCTCCGGCCTCCCAACTAAAACTCTATATGCATTTCTGGATTCGTCCATACATGCTACATGCCCTGCCCATCTCAAAAGTCTGGATTTAAGGTTCCTAATTATGTCAGGTGAAGAATACAATGCCTGCAGTTCTGTGTTGTGTAACTTTCTCCATTCTCCTGTAACTTCATCCATCTTAGCCCCAAATATTTTCCTAAGAAACTTATTCTCAAACACTCTTAATCTCTGTTTCTCTCTCAGAGTGAGAGTCCAAGTTTCACAACCATAGAGAACAACCGGTAATATAACTGTTTCATAAATTCTAACTTTCAGATTTTTTTGACAGCAGACTAGAAGAAATAATAATAATAATAATAATAATAATAATAATAATAATAATAATAATAATAATAATAATAATAATAGAAGTAGTAATTATTATTATTATTATTATTATTATTATTATTATTATTATTATTATTACAAACAGGTTTACAATGTAAAATCACATCTTCCTGTAATCAATGTCCTACGTTCCTATTTTTTTCTCCAATTCTCTCTACCTTCCCAATCCCGTTCTTGCAGTCCTTTCTCTGCCAACGCTTTATGTCTTGCAACCAGGTGTTTTGCGTTCTACCTCCGCCTCTCCTTCCCTCTGGAATCCAATCTAAAACTCTTCTTGGTAGCCTTCCATCATCCATTCGCTTTACATGTCCATACCATTCTAACTGTCTATATTTTATGAAATCTAAAATTGAATTTTCTTTATTCATATGTTGCCTGTTCACTTCATTTCTTATTTTTTCACGTTTAGAATGTCTGGCCGAACGTCGTAAAAAATTAATTTCTAATTTTAGTAATTTTGACCGCAAATTTTGATTTAGCTTCCATGTTTCTCCTCCATATGTTGTCAAACTTTAGACTATGGACAGATAAATATTTATTTTTGTTTTCTTAAAAATAGTCTTGTTCCATAATATTCCATTTAACATCGCTGTTGCTGATCTTCCTTTATTTATCCTATGTTTAATATCATTATTCTGTGAAGCATTTTTATTAATTCTGACTTCTAAATATTCAAATTCATTGCACCCTATTATAATGCCTATTCCATTTTGCAAAACCAAATCTCTTGTATTTTCACCGCATCCCATATAAAAATGTATTTTCAAAATTTATTTTTAACCCCCATTTATCATACTCTTCAATCAATCAATCAATCAATCAATCAATCAGTCGATCAGTCAATCAATCAATAATAATAATAATAATAATAATAATAATAATAATAATAATAATTATTATTATTATTATTATTATTATTATTATTATTATTATTATTTTAAATTCAACAAATTGAGTTTCATTGTATTTATAGATTATGCGAAAGCGTTCGATCGATTAGTCAAAAGCAAATTCTGAGAGATAATGGAGAACAAAGGATTCCCACGACACCTTATAAGAGCTGCAAGAAGTTTATACATAGATACCAAAATTCAAATAGAATGTTCCGACATTAGAAGCTCATGCCCAATTACAATAACTCAAGGAGTGAGACAGGGATGCCCACTCTCACCAGTACTTTTTTAACCTTTATATTGACGAAGCCATAATTGAAATGTAAGAACATTTTAATGGATAAGTATTTTAATATAAATATTTTAGCAACAACCCTTTTATTTGCGGACGACCAGGTGACAATAACAAATTCAGAAGATAGCTTACAAATAGCAATGCATGGATTAAATAAGGTATTGGTAAAGGTATAACATGGTAATATCAGCAAAGAAAACGAAAGTCATAGCTTTTCAACGCAAAATCTCAGTTCCTTGTAAAATATTTTTAAATTACTCACCTCTTGAACAAGTTAGTAACTTTAAATACCTAGGATTTAATGACCTATTAGTTTTAATAATATCTTATATCTGGACATAAAGTTAAATATGTTTCAAAGTATGAGCGGACGATAAAAAGAACGCTATGAAAAAAAAAACACAAACAGACACAATTCTAAAATTCTACAAAGTTATGGCTGTACCTGCATTACTTTATGGCTCAGAATGTTGGATATTAACTAAACAACAAACAAGAAGAATAGAGGTGATAGAGATGCGTTTCCTTCGCGGGATTGCAGGATGTAAGAGGACAGAACGTATTAGGAATAGTGGCATGAAGAAAGAATGAAACATTTTTAACATCTTAGATAAAATTGAAGATTATCAATTACATTGGTTCCATCATGTTGAAAGAATGGAACCAAAGATTTTATAAATACAAATGAACAGGGAAAAGATTGCAAGGAAGACCACCAATGAGATGGACAGAACAGTTCATAGATCCATAAAATTTTCTTTGAAGACGGAACGGTTTATTGAGACCAATTACTTGTTTATGTATGTAAGCTTATGTATGTATGTATGTATGTATGTATGTATGTATGTATGTATGTATGTATGTATGTATGTATGTATGTATGTATGTATGTATGTATTATATGTGTATGTATGTATGTATGTGTATGTATGTATGTATGTATGTGTGTATGTATGTATGTGTGTATGTATGTATGTATGTATGTATGTATGTGTGTATGTATGTGTGTATGTATGTATGTATGTATGTATGTGTGTATGTATGTGTGTATGTATGTATGTATGTATTATATGTGTATGTATGTATGTATGTATGTATGTATGTATGTATGTATGTGTGTATGTATGTATGTGTATATGTATGTATGTATGTATGTATGTATGTATGTATGTATGTATGTATGTATGTATGTATGTATGTATGTATGTATGTGTGTGTATGTGTGTATGTATGTATGTATGTATGTATGTATGTATGTGTGTATGTATGTATGTGTGTATGTATGTATGTGTGTATGTATGTATGGTATGTATTAATGTATGTATGTATGTATGTATGTATGTATGTGTGTATGTATGGTATGTATTAATGTATGTATGTATGTATGTATGTATGTATGTATGTATGTATTCACACTGCAATGGGTATATAGCCGGTGGCAGTGGTAACTAATTACACTCAATAATGACAATTAATAATAAACACAATTAATGAAAAATACAATTTTTATTTAGGCCTATTTTTTATTTTATTGGGTTATTTTACGACGCTGTATCAACATCTAGGTTATTTAGCGTCTGAATGAAATGAAGGTGATAATATGCAAATCTAATCTTTCAGGTAAAGCTTCCTGTAAAGCAGATTTGAATAATTTCAAGGGAAAAATTGTTCCGGGGCCGGGTATCGATCCCGGGACCTCTGGTTGAACGTACCAGCGCTCTGCCACTGAGCTACACGGGAACTCTACCCGACACACAGAGTTTATGTGCACTCGATGTGGGTCTCTGGCGTTTCGCCAGCCCACGCGAGTTGTGTGGATATAAGGGGGAAAGTTGAGACGGTGTCGGGTAGAGTTCCCATGTAGCTCAGTGGCAGAGCGCTGGTACGTTCAACCAGAAGTCCCGGGTTCGATACCCGGCCCCGGAACAATTTTTCCCTTGAAATTATTCGAAGGTGATAATGTCGGTGAAATGAGTCTGGGGTCCAGCACCGAAAGTTACCCAGCATTTGCTCGTATTGGGTTGATGGAAAAGCCCGGAGAAACCTCAACCAGGTAACTTGCCCCGACCGGGATTCGAACCCGGGTCAACTGGTTTCGCGGCCAGACGCGCTGACCACAGGTGTGAACGGAAGAAATACAATTAATAATACTTTAATAATACTAATAATAGACTAATAATAATTAATACTCATAATAATTAATAATATGATTATTATTATCATCATCGTCATCATGTTCAAGAATGGACAAAACATGTTTTGAAACGATGCTTCTCATATTATTTTTATCGCTCACTCGTTTATAGTTTTTGGTGATATCAAAATAGCTTATAGGTCTAATTTGCCATTTTTCATTAGTTAATTTAAAATCCACGACTCAGCTGTTGAGAAATTTAACGCAAGAAACGTCTGTTGCCATGTGGTGTGGATTATTTATCTCGAGACAGCGTGTAATGGCGGCAGACAGATCTCTCGATTTCGTATCACGAGGAATTCAGGCCAGTAGAATTACATTCGACATTTCTGAGAAGTCCTTGCGTCAAGAAATTAAATTTAGGAAGCAGTCTGAATCTTCTGTTCTTTTATTCAAGTTGTTTCCATTATTCATGCAATCACGAAGAGGAGACAATTGAGCAGAGAAGTCGGTAATTATCCCGACCTGCTCCTCACTTATAACGCAACCCAAAGTTGTGACTCGAATTACATCTACATCACATTAAGGCCGAATACTTTTGTTCCTAAAGTTACATGCCCATTCTTATGTTTTCCTTGCACTAGATCTGTCCTCTAATACTAATTTGTATACAAAATCAGTCAATAGGGTTCTAGTTTGTGGTTAGCTAACCGCCTCACATAGCAATGCATATTTCTCTGGCTGACACTTCTTTTATAGTTTAGTGTGATGAGTTACCTCCCGTCAGGATCATTATATATGCACCATCACTTTTACCCTTCACGGTTAAAGCACAGAATCTTGTCTTCTTCATTCTTAGAAGGAGATCCTTCCACTCTTTCAAAGTTCTTACTACTGTACCATAGAAGTGGGTAAAGTCAATCAGTGGGTGTATAATCGATCATTTGCGATTTTTATTGAAAATTATATATTTTCTCAGTTACTTGTTAAAATTTTGTTATGCTGACTTCATTGCCTGACATTGCAAATGTAAGCGAGAGGGACAACAAAAAGCCTGCGAATGCCAACAATGGGAACACTGTGTAATTACCGTTGAAGTGAAAATTGTTATTTTCAACTTTTTCTCTTAAATGAAAACAAAGTCTTACAAACTCTAAATTATAGCCAGCAGTGAAAGGAGACAGGAAGTATTCGTAAGTACTTTTCGTTGAGATTGTATCCTGAAATAATAGTTTTGCAGTTTGTAAATGTTAGTATTGAAACTTATTATTTTAAGAAAACTTGTACCTTTGTAGGGTTAAGTCGATCATGCCATCGACCTACTCGAAGCAGATAGGACCAGCAGGAAGAATAAATTGTTCACCGAAATACCTGCAACTAACACTTATAAACAGAAAAGTGTCATAGTATAGCTTATATTGATGGGATAGTGGGGAAAGAGGAAGACGAAATTATGGTGAATTTCTTGCGTAAGAGAAACAGTGCCAAAGGAACATAGTTTGTACACCCCTCTGTACCTGACTATGGGAACAACGTAGTTTCTAAAGTGACATGAGGAGGGGAAGATTTCAAATAACATCTGATATAAACCTAAGCAATGTTGAATTGCATTTTAGATTATAATTGAAGTGTGGTATTTCAATGTAAATTTTGAATTCTTAAAACTTTGTTTGTTGGTATATAAAGCATTAAAATGTGTTTTTATGTTTTATAAGTTGGCATTCATAGTAACGTTTGTACAATGGAGACCTATAGGCCTAATTGTATCGAAGAGTATGATAAGAGTAACAGAAGATACACTATATAATGCTATAGGCTTATATTCTAGATTATTATTGTTTTTACACCCCTTATAACAAATAAAATATATGTAATACACTTAATTTGTTGTTTAAAAACATAATAAGTGATCGACTTTACTCCGCAATATTTTAAAATCGATCTTAAACAAAAAATTCAATGGTGATCGACTTTACCCTATTTAAGCAGGTAACTTCGATCACAAGTCAAATAAAAAAATCAGTTTTTGTTAGATTGTAATGCAATTCTTGTAACGTGCCTTCATAAGTGAAGGATATGACGACAAAATGCTATTTTCTGAGGAACTTCGCTCCATTGCATAACCTCAACATCATAAAAAAAATTGCAAAATTTTAATCGACTTTACCCTCTTCTACGGTACTTGGTTTTGGAGGGCAGTTACTTTAAGTTCCTCTCATTCTTTTCAGTAGGCCTATTTGATCCATTCTTCTCATTCTTTGTAAGGATTTTAATCCCTCTAATTGTACTTGTTTCCAATCTTAAATTTTGATTACCCAACTCACACAGTAATGAAATAGGACGATATAGCCGTGCCATCAGGGGAAAAAAATTGAGCTGGTGTCTGGTGTAGTTCCTGGGTAGCTCAATCATTAGAGCGTTATACTCTCACTCTTATTCCTATTCATGTTACTAGTACAGCCAATTACTACTATTATATGGGACTCACCTCACCCCGTCCTTGAAGAATGCATAATGCATCAACCGTTACTCACTCCAAAGCTACTTGAAACCGCGTCCCCTATTCGCCAGTTTCTGAACTGATAACGTCTACACTACAAGCTTCATAAAAACATTAACGAATCACTATACCCGTATTGACTCCTGCAGCCCTTTAGACTGTACCACCTCTTGTCAGTTTCACTACATCCCCACTCCCAGCTCCCCTGTAATGTTCCCCTCCGGCCAATGCCGGTGAGCTATGGCCCACATTATACTCTCATTTCTACTATTACTCTTACTGTGTACTATTACTATTAATGTTACAGTTATTGTCACTACTACTATCACCACCAATTCGTGATGCTGAGAAATCTTGAAAATTTGCTTTATAGATCATTCGTTATCTCGTGAAACCAAATACTTATGTGCCGTAGCATATAGTAATAACCTTATGGTGGAGGTAAGAGATCTCGCTGGCTACAAGTAGAAGCGTAGGGAGTGAAGGAAGCTTCTCAGTTCACTTTCTTCTTCCCCTGACACGCAGAAAGGTTCCACAAGATAACGAATGGCCTATAAGTACATTTTTTCTTCATTGCTCTCGACCTGACATGGCTTAAAAACAGCAGTCAGTCTTTCGTGCCTCCAAGTTAAGAAAATACAAGCCACCGGCGTGGCTCAGTGGGTTAAGGCGCTTGCCTGCCGGTCTGAAGTTGCGCTCGGGCGCGGGTTCGATTCCCGCTTGGGCTGATTACCTGGTTCGTTTTTTCCGAGGTTTTCCCCAACCGTAAGGTGAATGCCAGGTAATCTATGGCGAATCCTCGGCCTCATCTCACCAAATACAATCTCGCTATCACCAATCCCATCGACGCTAAATGTATGTATGTATGTATGTATGTATGTATGTATTTATGTATGTATGTATTTATTTATTAACATTACAATTGGGTATATACCGGTGGCAGTGATATATACTATACAATAATTACAATTACATGAAATAAAATAAAATAAATGTAAATCTATAAATAGTTGATGCAATAAACCTAGGACTATAAATAAAAACTATTCTATAATAACGCCTACAATAAACAAAAGTAAATCTAACTTATAAGTACTTCTATTTCACCCAACTATTACCAATTTAAGTAATTACATATCACCTTAATTAATTACATATCAACTTAATTACATTTCATCTTAATTAATTAGATATCACCTTAATTTATTTATATATCAACTAAATTACATATCATCTTAATTAATTACATATCAACTTAATTCATTATATATCAACTCAATTACATGACACAACTTAAATAATTACACTGCACCTCCAATTACATTTTCAGTCTAATCTTCTCAACCTTTCCTTAAATGTATTGATTTTAAGAGGATCACCCTAAAAAGATTGCCGCAGGTAAGCTGTTCCAGTCTACTATTGTGCGGTTAACAAAGGAACATTTTGCCACGTTCGTTCTTTGTTTTCTACATTTAAACTTCCTAATATGATCAGCCCTTCCTAAGTATGATGGTGTTGCTAATCTAGCATTGATATCGGTCCATGCTTTGTGTCCCATTTGTGCCTTAAACAATGCGGTGAGTCCGGTTTTTCGTCGCCTTGATTTGAGAAGTTCCCACCCTAAGTCTTTTACTATCTCCTCACCATGTCCCTTCCCCATTTTGACATATTTTACTGCCTTGCGTTGAACCTAGTAGTTGATACAGCGTCGTTAAATAACCGACTAAAAAGATACAGACCATCAGATTGATAACGGATAAATAACTGCGTCCTAGACAGGATTTGAACATAGAACCGTGTCTTCCGTGCAGGTCTGAAACTGCTCTTTAGCTGTTGAGTGCCCTGGCCAGAGTTTGGTGTTGATGGGTTGGATGCATTACATCTTACAACGCTGTGTTGGCAAAGAATTAAATATAATTTCCTGACACAAGGGTCTTCTAAGAAATGTCGATTATAATTCAACTGCCGGAATTCCTCCAGTTACGAAAGCAACAGATTCATTCAATGCCACAACATGTTATCTGGGGATGGAGTAATGCAGGCCATGTGGTAGCCTAACAAGCCTTCGGATTCAGACGTATCTTGGCGTCCCATGATACTGCATGAAGAAATTCGTAAGTTATTTCTGTAGTAAAATAGGCATGAGCACTTCAACCTCCGCTTGTCCAATTAGCCTACGTGTTTAACAAAGGACACATAGGCATAAATAATTTTATGCTCGACCATGCCGAAATGCAGTAATTATACACCTGGTAGCAGAACTTGAATGCATGTCATTAAAGTACACCTACTCATTAAAGGTCAGGTCTTTCAGCCAATGACGACTCAGGTTACAACTGTTCAGCCAATGACAGGTCAGCTTTCTACCGTTATAAAACCGCAAGTATCGATTATTCTCGGATATGCAATCGAAAGAGAATTAGCGAAAAGTCACGGAGGCTGGAAATCCAATACTGTCGCAGAAGGTTATGTTCTGTTACTATAATAATTAGCGTTAATTGTAAATAATATTAAAATAAATTCAATTTGTCATATCGTTTTTCAATGTCTAATTTAATTTCAATGTTATCTCTGTAGGTTCTTATGCCTTAGCAAGGTCAATGTGGACATCTGTTCCTCGGAAAAAATCAATACTTTCGCGTCTGCGCACATCTCACAACATACGAGACATTGCTAAAAAATTAATAATATCAAGTTAGAAATATGGTCGAGCATAAAAAGTCGTATGAAACTCGCCTATAATGGTAATTAAGAAGCTCGTATGAAAATTATGAAACTCGCTTGCGCTCGTTTCATAAATATCCATACTCACTTCTTAATTACCTTCATTATAGGCTCGTTGCATAATGTACTATTATGCTCGACCATGCCGAAATGTAGTAATTATACACCTGGTAGCAGTCATTTGATACATGTCATTAAAGTACACCTATTCATTAAAGTTCAGGTTTTCGATTATTCTCGGATATGCAATCGAAAGACAACGAGGGAAACGTCACGGAGGCTGGAAATCCAATACTGTCGCAGAAGGTTATGTTCTGTTACTATAATAATTAGCGTTAATTGTAAATAATATTCAAATAAATTCAATTTGTCATCTCGTTTTTCAATTCTAAATCAATTTCCAGGTTATATCAAAATTAGTTCATGTTATTCTCTACATTACATCAAGGTCAATGACATTATTTTTCCTCGAAAAAAATCAATACTTTCGCGTCTGCGCACATCTCACAATTTATGAGCTATGCACAAGGTCACTTCCGATCTTCAGTCAGATACAAATAATGAATACTTCTGAATAATTTCAAGTTAGAAATATGGTCGAGCATAAAAAGTCGTATGAAACTTGCCTATAATGGTAATTAGGACGCTCGTATGAAAATTATGAAACGAGCGCAAGCGAGTTTCATAAACAAACATACTCACGTCTTAATTACTATTGTGACAGCTGCAACGGGGTCTGAACACGCGTCCGACAGGGCGCGCGGCAGACGAAACGCTGGTACGGGAGCATCTGCATGCTGAAGGGCACAGGGGGTGTATTACGTCAACGCAACTGCTGCGTGCAGAGTGAAGGGGGGACGGACCCTCTCGACTCTTCCAGAAGTCCGTCGAAGTGGAGATATCCAGATAATTCGAGAGAGCTATCTCTGCACACCCGTAGAAATTTCTCGCAACTATGATTTTGCTATAAAAGAAGAAACGCCAGCGAACTCGAGCAGTTTCAATTGATTAGTCAGCCAGTCAGTGAGTAAGCTAGAGCAAGCAAGCCAGTTCGACTCGAGTGTGCGTCCGCAACTGTGTCAGCATCCGAAGGCCTGAGTTCGAGTGCAGTGGACCGCAGTTGGAGGGACCTGAGTTCGAGTGCAGTGGACCGCAGTTGGAGGGACCTAAGTTCGAGTACAGTGGACCGCAGTTGGAGGGACCTAAGTTCGAGTGCAGTGGACTGTCTCTGAAGGTCTGTGGTTCGAGATACTGTGAATTCGAGTGACTGAGCTAGAAGAACTGTGAACTGAGAACTGACAGTTCTGATTTGTAAATATTAGTTAAGATTAACAGTTCATTGTTGTTCGTAATAGTCCTAGTGAATTGTCATTGTCGTCGTCTGTGGAGTGCACTAACGAATACTGTGTTACGTGTGTGGAGAGCAAATCCCATTGTTGCCGAGAGCGTTTAATGTGAATTGTAGAAAGGAATTATTATTGTTGAGTTGAAATAAGTTTACACTATCATTATAGGCTCGTTGCATAATGTACTATTAGATCTGTTCTTTTGAGCATAAAAATTCTTAGCCTTAGTTAATGTTTTTTAGGTATTGCTAGAAGTATTGATTTGTGTTTTTTTTTTCTTTTTAATCTAGATTAAAATTGCAAGTTTCTTGTTTAGGTCTGTGTTAGTTAATTAGTTAGGATACAATTAATTATGATACTTAATCACTCATTTAAAGTTTGTGTGACTGCAACCTGTGTATATTTTTGTGTGTCTTTACTTTGTTTATAGTGTTTTTTCTCTCTCTTTATTTCTTGTGTAGTTTTATTTTGTATATAGTGTATTTTTTTCTGTTTATTTGTATTATTGTATTTGTATTCCTGGTGTTGTGGAAGAGAAGGCCTGATAGCCTTAACTACACCAGAATAAATAAATAAATAAATAAATAAATAAATAAATAAAATAAATAAATAAATAAATAAATAAATAAATAAATAAAATAAATAAAATAAATAAATTAAGTAAATAAATAAATAAATTAAATAAATTAACTAATTAAATAAATGAATTAAGTAAATAAATTAAGTAAATAAATAAATAAATACATAAATAAATTAATTAAATAAATGAATGAATTAAGTAAATAAATTAAATAAATAAATTAAGTAAATAAATTAAGTAAATATATAAATTAATTAAATAAATAAATTAAATAAATAAATAAAATAAATAAATAAATAAATAAATTAATTAAATTAATTAAATAAATAAATTAATTAATTAAGTAAATAAATTAAATAAATAAATAAATTAATTAAAAACAAAATAAATAAATAAATTAAATAAATAAATTAATTAATTAATTAATGAAATAAATAAATAAATAAATTAATTAATTAAATAAATAAATAAAATAAATAAATAAATAAATAACATAAATAAATTAAGTAAATAAATAAATTAACTAATTAAATAAATGAATTAAGTAAATAAATTAAGTAAATAAATAAGTAAATACATAAATAAATAAATAAAATAAATGAATTAAGTAAATAAATTAAATAAATAAATTAAGTAAATAAATTAAGTAAATATA